>NC_045740.1:36057698-36255198 GCF_008692095.1 Etheostoma spectabile | reverse complement strand
GTGCTGATGACGGTGTGCAGGGGGTGGCTGGCATTTTCAGTAATGTCCAGCAGTTTGTCCAATGTCCTCCTCTCTGCCACCGTCACCAGTGAGTCCAGCTTCATTCCGACCACAGAGCCGGCCCGCCTGATCAGTTTATCCAGCCTGTGGGTGTCCTTCTTTGATTTGCTGCCCCCCCCCAGCACACCACAGTGTAGAAGAGAATTGAGAATTAAACATTAAGAGAATGTTATTGTATTTTGAAAATAACCATCCAGAGGGGAGAATATGTGCCTGTTTTCTTCAACGCAAGCATAATCTGATTTGATGATCTGCTCTCATTCTCTCTGGATTTGTCTTTCCTGGGCTACACTAGATTGTTATTTTTGCAACTCAGCTTCTCACAGCTGACTCATGGGACATTAAAGGAAATGTCATGGACATATATCATCCCACAGCGGGGAAATGTCCTTATTACAGCAGCAGCCTTTTCTACAATAAGAGCATAATCATAATCATGAACACTATTGCCATTACTATGCACTTTTGAACTACCTCAGATCTAACGCGGAATAAACAACAAGACTGTTAAAGTGACACTGTCTAAGGTCAAATTCATCGGGCTTAAAGTGAAAAAAAATCCTGAGCCTGAAACCTTTTTTGGGGGGGGGGTCCACAGTGTAATGTTTGGATATGCACTCGTTAAAGTCCTCCTCACATTACATGAAAATAAATGTCATAATTTGTAAGAAGTAAAACGTATGTACATTTCTACTTCTTCCAACAATATATTAAATTAAGTCAATGTATATTTTCATATTGCATCATTTGCATCTGAAGCGTTAAAAGACTATTTATGCATTGTTTATTTCTAAAGAAAGACGCAACAATGCATAAAAGGCTCTGTTACTTTGTATCTCACATTATGGTATGGCTCCGTAGCAGACGTTTTTGTAAAAACAGGCTAACGATTGTGTCATAACCAGCAACTTACTGTCACATAGCTGGCAAGATTACCGTATTGTCAGGAGAAGCTCGCAGACAGTTTGGATTTACATCAGCTGTTTAGGTTTAATTACTAATGTTAACTAGCATGTTAGTTAGCAGTAATTAGCCTGTGCCTATGTTATCTCCTAACATATACCTACGCTCTCTGTCTTTGCTGATTGGGAATGACTGAGATTTGTCTTGCACAGCTACCAGAAGACTTACAACATTCAGACAGGTTCCCCACATCACATCTAAGTTATTGAGCTGAGTTGGAGGCTGCGCGGTAACGCTCACCCATCACCGGAAAAGATATATATATGATTGGTAGGTGAATTAACTGACTCAAAAATATAAAAACCCCATGCAAGTTCCCAAATTTATTTATGTATTTATGTATTTTTCCTCACTGTTGCACAGTGCCGGAATACTTTAAGCCCTGAATTTCCAAGTTTAACTACTATATCTCACAGATGTACACCGATACGCCACGTGTGTGTGTGAAATGTCTTTTTCAGCGTGACAGATGAATATATGGTCGGCGTGGAATATGAATTTATTTCTGGTCAAAACAGTGAAACAGACAGTTTGAAACAAGAACGGTGAAGCCTTCTTTCAAATGAGCAGTCAAATCATTGCAAAAAAACACTAGATCCCATTCCTTGTTTCTTATAAAAAAAAATGTATATAAGATGCAAACATTGTATTAAAAATATTCTTAATGTAGAAAAATATATAATATCTCTAAAAGTGAAGATTTTGCATGAAATATTGCGAGACATTCTGAATTGGAATAAGTGGATGACATGAAAGATTTTACACACATGATCACAGTAAGCCTTGTTTGACAGACAAATGTATACAAGCATTCACTTATTCCGACAGTACAATAATACAAAAGACATCGTTTTTTAGGAATAAAATTGCTCAGATGAAGAAAGGTCACAGATGGATGCCGATATTTGTCTTAAAAAAAAACAGTCTAATGCCGACAGAACACGTGCCTGTGGAGCTAGGCGTCCATGGACAGCTGTGTCCTCTTCGTGTACTTCTTCTGAAACTCGGAAAAGAGGCCGTCGCTTTTGGTCAAGGCGCAACACTTCTTCTCAGGATCTGGAAACCATGCACCTAAGGAGCAGTTCAATTATAATTAGTAGAAGAAGAAAAAAACAACAACTGTAGCCACGATCTCCATAATAAAAGAGCTTTTTTTATGTATTTACATAAGCCATATTTTAGGTGCATTTGTTACTACCTCTTGCACTCGTGACAGTTCTGTTTGGGCTCTTGTCCTTTCCGAGGTCAGCCTGGTCTGAAAAATAAAACAGCGAAACATCTTTAACCCTTGCGTTGCCTTCCCATCAAAAAAATGAAAAATGAAAAGCAACACTTTTTCTTATGTTTTTGTACCTTTTTTTCAACCCTTTTGATGCTTATTTTTGAATGTCTGTTCCTTTTTTTTTTGACGAAACTAACCTATTGACTTGAGTTTTACAGTTATTTGCACTTTTGATTGGATGTCTGCACTTTTTGTACTACCTCAGTAGTTTGTTTGTTTTTTTGCTTCAAAATTTAAAATGAAAACTTTTTCGGCGTTTTGGTCGTCTTTTTAAACACTTTTGTCGCTTTCCCCGATGTCTTTTCTCTCCACTTTTGACGTTCTTGCCACTTTTTCCGACGTTTTCGAAGCTTTTTCCCGACATCTTTGTCCCTTTTTCAACCTTCTTTTACCATTAACTTTAGTTTTCCAGTTATTTTTGGAATTTATGGTCAATAAACCTTATTTATAGGAAATGTTAACTAATGTTTGAGTTAGAAAAGCAGAAATTAGGAATAATTTAGACTACAATTAAAGGAATGGATGTTGATGGATAATCACAGGCAGGAATATGTCTTTATGACTTTTACTTAACACTATTTAAAACCACTTTCATTTTTTCTTTTTTCAAATGCTAAAAAATTAAATAAGACACAAAAAAATAATAAGCATACAACAGTGGGCTTGTGAGATTAATAGCGTTCCAAAAGATGTCTACACTCCCTAAAGGTCTCCTCCTCCAAGCTTTGTGCTGAGACGTGTATGATGGGAAAACTATGGTGTTGTCATTTTTACATACAATATGTTTATTGTTTGTCTTTTTTGGTATTATTTATTCAACTTGGTTTCAAATATTGTGGTTAGTGTGTCATCTTTTCTTGATTTTTGTCTGTGGTGTGTTCCTGTTGCAAATTGTATGTTTTGTGTGTTCAAATTTAAATAAAGTTGATCATAAAAAAAGCATTTGCTTTGTAGAAGAAAACATGATATTATATGGTTTTATTAATACTACAGGAACCTCTCTTTTGGCAGGAGATCCCATGTTTTTCCAGAATCTTAGCCGCTCCCCTTTTGATCTTTCCTTCCAGGAAACCCCTAACTCAGGCTACATCCACACTACTGCTTTTTATATGAAAACTGTAGTATCTGACGACTTATACATTTAAATCAGGTTCTGTCATAAGAGCTCAAACTAGCACTGTCATCTTTGGGGATGTACCAATGCAGAGGGCCAATGATTTACATCTTAGTGGAGTGATCTTTGAAGGTTCAAGGGACTTTCTGTTTGTTTTGGGGCCCCTTCTATAGACTCTGACCTTAACTTTTCCAACTCACAACTCACTCTATGCTATCTAACATATTACCTAAACATATCCTATGTTTGATGTATCGAGAGGGAGTGTGTTCATCGAGCTGGGTCGCTCTCCGAGCTTCTGCAGAGTTTGGAAATTGCTAATCAAGAACAGTGTCAAAGCGGATTTTTTTTTATCAACACATCATCGCAGCATTGCTGTTCAGACACCACAAAACCAAAAAAAGGTTTTCCATCCTGTCTGGCTCAGTGGTAGAGCAGGCGCACTTATACTGAGAGGTTCATGCCTGGATGCCGAAGTCCAGGTTCCCTATCCGACCTGTGGCGATTTCCTTTCTAACCTAGCGGTCCTTTTAAAAATAAAAAAAATAAAAAGGCAAAAAAGCCCAAAAATAACCTTAAAAAAAAAAAAAATATAAAATAAATATTACTGACTATTCAAGCGCACTGGGCATGTGCACGTTGACTTGGTGTAAGGCTGAGAACGTTGATAATAATAAACACTGATATTTGTTGCAAATAGCTCAATTAATAGCTTGCCTCCTGTGCAAGTAGGCAGTAGTCGCGTTATTAAACGCTAAATTTAACTCCATAATAGCTGCCAGCATCAACAACAAGGTCAGCGATGTAACAATCCATGTTCAATTAACCCTTGTGTTGGCTTCCCCGTCGACCAACTGTAACTCTTTTAAAAATTTGATAAGAAAACTTTTTCAGTGTTTTGGTCATCTTTCGACACTTTTGTCGCTTTCCCTGATGGTTTTTCTCTCTACTTTTGACGTTTTTCCAACATTTTTGAAGCTTTTTCCAACATATTTGACACTTTTTTCAACTTTCTTTTTTTTTTAAATGCTATAAAATTGAAAGGAACAACCAAATTCAATGAAAGTAGTGAACTGATCATTTATATTACTTGTGAAGAGTTTTGTATGGAACCATTCACGTTATTTATAGAATTTGGTTGCAAGAAACTGAAATTTCTGATATAGAAACTTGTTGATAGCATGGCAAATTTGACGCGAGGACAACAGGAGAGTTAACCTCCAGCAGTCAAGGCTGATTGGTTGTTTTACTACTACTGGAAAAGAGTCACATGATCGGCATGTGACGAATCAGGGAAAAATACTAAATGTTGCTGTAGTACCTCTTTAACCCTTATGTTGTCCTTGGGTCAAATTTGACCCGTTCTCAAAGTGTTTTTAATATTAGAAAATATAGGATGTCAAAATAAGCACAGAAAATGTAAAATAATAATAACAAAACAGGACAAAAAGTTGGGGAAAGCAACAAAAACCATGAAAAAAATGCTGTAAAAAAATACCCAATACATTGAAAAAGTGACCAAATGTTGGAAAAAGGTGACAAAGCATTAAATGTGTGATGCTACTTTTGAAAAATAGGGATTTATAACACACAAAAATTAGAAAAAAGCAGCTTAAGCCTTGAGATATAGACAAAAGTGTGTTTTCAGGGTTGACAGGAAGACAACACTCAATATTAGGATTTACCTGGATCAGGATCGGTGGTTTCCTTGGTCCCGTTGCAACCATCTTTGAAGTTGAAGGTATTGGGTAGGACACTGAACTTCAGGATATTTTTAATATGGAGAGGTGGGACACGAAGGCCTCCATTTTCAGCCTCACTTCTCTTTTGTTTAGCAGGCCGGCCGAGTGTGACGGTGTCTCTCTTCGTCCTCTCCTCTCCACGTCTGAGTCCGTTAGAGAGGGGCAGCCTCCTCTTCCGACTCAGGCTGGTCTTAGTATTTCCATTCTTGATCCTTGTTTCAGAAACTTGCAGCTGGTGGGTTTTAGCGAGGCCAGGTGTTTTAGCTTTCTTGAGACCTCTCCAAATTAAAGAGGACAAAGTACACGCTGCTTTCACTTTGCTTTTGCACCTAATTTCCAGTGGTGGAAAACTTGTACTCCTTGTGTCGTGAAGACTTCGTTTGACTGTGTGTCTCCCTGTTGGGGCAGTTTCCCTGGACACTGTGTTCAAGGGACTGAGTTTCACAGTGATAACTTTTGGAGGCTTTGCACCGGACAGAGTCTTGTTTTGTGGTGTTGAGCCGTACAGTACCAGTTCTACGGTTCTACACTTTGAGGCAGAAAATTCCCCATCAGTCGCATCAACAAAGTCCATTGCACATTTTGAAGCTCCCTCAAGGACAGGCTGTGAATCCACATCAAGGGATTTGCATTTCTTAGATTTCTTAAAAATTGGGAAAAATCCATCTTGACTGCTTGATCTCTTTCTTTTTCTTGCAACAGTTTCATGTTCACCGCTCCTAGGGTTCTGGGGGGCATCCGTCATACGGATTTGACTTTGTTCTTCTTTGTTTTCCAGCGATGACTCTGTGACAGTTGTGTTCTCTTTAAGGTCGGACATCTTGCTGGCCACTTCACCTTCACTGCTGTCACCACTGTCCGAAGCACACGACTGCGTACTCCATGATTTCAACTGATCTTGTGCACAATCCACCTCAGGGTCCGACCGAGTTTCGGCGTCACTTTTGAGAAATGAGTCGTTTTCTTTCTTGTCTGAACCGCTCGACTGGCTACTTTCTGTCAAGTCCGGAGCTCGTTCAGCATCACTTTCAAAGTCTGGCTTCGGGTCGGGAATGTCATCTTTACTGTTGGACAGATCATCTTCGTTTTCACTTAGGATTATAACGCTTGAATCGCTACTGTTTATGCTTATCTGGGAAATGTTCTGTGGTTCTTTGTCAGAATTTGAGTGAGTTTTTTTGTCATCTTCAGAAAAGTCAATGGTGTAACCGAGTTCATCGCACAGATCAGGCCAATGAAGTGTTATAACCTGATTGTTGACATTCTGCCCCTCCTCCACTTGATCCCCTTCTTCTGTGCCAAAGTTGAATTTGCTGTCAGAGCTGATCCCTTGTACTTCCATGTTTTCCTTAGTAAGATAATTACTTTGTTTACTCTCACACTGGCACTTACTCAAAGAATCGGTGTCTGACCCCCAAATCATTTGCTTCCACCTCGGAATGCAGCAAACCTGTTGAATTGAACAGGCTGACTCATTCTCCAGTTCTGTGTCACTCAATGGGGCACATATCACCTCAGGTAGCTCATCATCCACCGAGCTTTTAGTGACACTCTCTGGCTGATTGTCCGTACTCTGTGGCAGCTTGCTTTGTATTTGCTCAAAAATAACTTTGGCCTTTTTTGGAGACAAAACTTGGATTTTAAATGAGTAACAGGGGTCAGTGGAATCTACGCTCTCCGTTGTGTTAAGAGAGGCAGCTTGTGTTAGAGTTGCTTCCACGGCGGAGTCGTGTTTTTCTTCGCTTGAGTCAAGCTCTGTTGATGACGTCTGGTTTGACACCTCGGTCTCGACCTGATCTGGCTGACTGGCACTCTCGAGTGTGTGAAGCCAAGGCTTCAAAGCCTGCGGTAAGCCAAACTCTTTGTCAATATCATCTAGCTGCTCATTGACATTTAACCACACTGACTTGTAGGGCAGTTCTGAATAAAGTTCATTGTGTTGGAGGACATGGTAGCTTTTGAGTTTCTTTCTGCACTTTACATATGACAGTATGACAGAGTCCGGTGTTACATGTTCATGGCAGAATTCTAGAACATACCTCATTAGATTCCTGTACCAACCTGTCCTGAGCTTACATGCCAACTTGGTACAATTGCCATCCCAAAACATGCTTAGTAGATCTTTTGTAGAATTAGACTTTGCATGGTCATTCGACTCTTTTTCAGCCACTTCTATCAACTTAGTTAATGTGACTCGTGTCAGTGGGGTTGCGGGGAGTGAGGAAAGCTCAAAAACAGGATTTGCTTTACTTTTACCCTCATCCTCGCTTTGGCTCACTGGCACTTCAGAGGTTACAAATTGTTGCGCAGATTGTGCAACATGCTGATCTACTTGCAGTTCAGATTCCGTGTCATCTGGAGATAAGCGTTTTTGCGAGTCTTGAGCTGCAGATTCGTTGGACTTAATTTGATTTGGGCCTTCTAGGTTAGATCCTGCTTTAACATGCACGGCCGGGTCATTTTTCTGCGATAAGTTTGCGTCATCAGACTCATCTGTTGTGGTGCACTTAAGCAATTGACAGGTTTGCTGGCTGACCTGGTAGCGTTCGTGTGACAATGGCTGCACAACAGCAACAGCTCTTGTGCGACCAGGAGATAGGTGAATGGAGCTGTCATTTGCCGTAACTGATGAGAGCTTTTCAAGCCTTTGACAGTTGCTTGCCACAGCTGATTGGGTCTGAAGCAACTGAGCCAGCTGAGATGTGTAACCTTCAGTGACAGTGGCTGTTGAAGGTTGCTTATTTTGATTAGACTTCGTCCTACTGACAAACCGCTTCCCTCTGCAAGGTGAACTAGTATACACTTGGGGACGAGCATCTGAGGCAGCAGGGAAAGAGCTGCGTAGATCCTCTGCGATTCTTGCGATAATCTGCTGGCTGTGCATTTTCTCTTGTGTACCAGCAGCGGGATGTAAGGGAAACTCATGAATGGTTTCATACTGCCTGCTATATGAATTTGAGGAAAAGGAGGCAGCTTGTCCCCCACTGTTATGTGTGGAGCATTTTGGAGTGTTCTGACTCATGTTAAAAACTGGCAAATTCTGTCCACTTGACAATGAGTTAGTCCCTCTGAAAGACTGACAGGCAGACTCATAACTTGGTAATGGGGTGGAAGGAGAGAAGCCGTTTGGTCTTTGATTGTGGTTATGAGCAGTCTGTGTGCTTTGTGCAGCAACAGGCACTGTGCCCATGTGACCCACCTTTTGATGTGGATGCGAGGTAGCATTTGACTCTCCATTTACACTGTTAAAAAAGCCGTTCTGATCCCCAGGATGTTGGAGATCCGGCACAACGTTACCGTTTTGTGTCCTTATTAAATGGTCCCCATAAACTCCAACTGATTGGGTCCATTGCGCTGACATGTTTTGCTGAGGGTATGTAGCGTTTACCACCACCACGTTGGGTGGACCTTGGGTCGATGAGTTCTGATGATGAAAGTCTCGCTGAAATCCATAAAGTGAACTAGGGGTTCCACATTGTGTATTAGTAGAGGAGTGTTGCAACATGCGGGTAAAAAGGAAGGAAGAAACGTCCTGATGAGGTAGTGCTGAGGTCTGCCTATATGATGGCTGTCCGTTAGAGTAAGCTCCATTGCGGTAGGTGAAATTAGCACTTTGTGGTGGTTGGACTGTGCTGGTGTTTGCAGTCCCGGTTTGCTGACGTGTTGTCATTGTGTTGTGGGTAAACTGATCAGCAGCCTGCGAGGATTGTGAAGGCGGTCCAACCTGTCGGTACTGTCCATTCATCCATGCACTAGACTGCATTTTGACTTCTGGTGAAGTAGTAGGTTGAAGCGGTTAATTTTCTGAAAGAGAAGATAATACACATTTACATCTAGGCAAGTTTTTCATAAGTACAATATGATTATTCCAGCTGATGACCATGTAAAAGAACGATTATTGAAGAAAACTCTTTGACTGATTACTGCACTCCAAAAGTATTCATCTTATCAAGGGACACAAAGATACAAAAATAAAAAAATTCAACTTTTCACTGTGATCTAAGAAAATAAGGAGCATTTCCAAATCTATGCACAATTTTATAAACTGTTCACTTTGCACAATTATTTAAAATTGAATCACAATTTGCAAACAAGCAAAAATAAGGTTGACTTCTTTTAATAAGAAATGTCTTTTCCCTATTTTTGTGCAGTATCTTTATAATTGTATTTATGATGTGCTTATGTTCAACTGCTGTTAATCAAAAACTGTTTCTCCCCCTCCCCCCATCTTCAAACAGCATCTTTATATTTTTCTTTATGCATGATGCACGTATGGTAACTGCTGTTTCACTTAACGCACAAATACCCCCCCACACACACACACACGTTATGTTAGGTTGTATGTTCTGTGCCCAGATGGCACATGTGTTAATTCCTAAAAGAAAACCAATAAAAAGTAAAAATTTTTTTTTTTTTTTTTTAATTGCGAAAGAATCATCTTAAGTTAACGCCATAAGCATAGAAATGTCGCTATTATGTTACCGTCATAGATTTTCTGCACTTTCAACCCAAACAAGTACACAGCTGACAAGTAAGACAAAAAAAAACTTAAAATTAGGAGTTTAAAGTGGGCGTCGCGAAGATTTACATTTAAGGAAATGTCTGTTAAGGAATTATCTATCCAATGGTGATTGAGCCTATGGCCCACTGGTGAATTATTGCAATATTTATATAGTATTCACAGTGTTATTAGTAGGTATGCTGTGGCATATCAGGAAGAAATGCCCCATTACAGTTTTTCTACATTGTATAATTTACTATGCGTGTTAACTGCAAAAGGTAACTTTAGGAACAGCTTTAAGTTATGCTGCTATAGTTTTAAACTGCAGGGGGGGGGCTTCCCATGACACACTAAGCTCCTCTTTCTCTCTCTCTCTCTCTCTCTCTCTCCATTTTTTTGCATTAATGTCCTTTTAATGCATTAGTTATGCATGCCTTCCCAGAGTCCTTTCATGGATTTCTTTCACATCTACAATAGTCAGATTCACTGTGTTCTCTCTGAATAAATCCCTTCACATGGGTGGGCACTTTAAATGACACTTTGAACATGTTAAGAGGCTAAAAACACATTTAAAACTTGCCCTGTTTCAGCCTGTTGGGTGCTAACTCTATGCAGGAGGATACCACGGTGTAGGCACCACCGATTGGTTTCATTTTTTCTCTCTACTGACAGCACTACACATGTAAACAACAGAGCTACATGTTGGAATTGACCGGAATTCTCCTTTAACTGTAATGCAACCTTTAAAACCAGTCAAAGATAACACTATCCAAAATCTATCTGCAATATCTAGTCTCGGATCACGATATCTATATAATATCGATATATTTCCCAGCCCTATATATGCAGAGCTCTCCATCCGCCGGAGCTCTGACTGCTACCAATCAAAAATCGAGACAGTGTCATTTCCTGTAAAAATAAAAACATATGTTGCGTCGAAAGTCAAAGTTTTAAGTGCTTTAGCGACATTGACCTGGCCCTCTGAATATGCAGAGACGTCGTCTCGCCCCCCCTCCCTGCTGAGGCCCGTTCACATCAACAGTTAAAACTGCATTTCACACTTTTGCAACAATCTGCGGTTCACGCAGTCTGTTTCTCTACATCACGGACAATGGACGTATCAATATTTAAAAATAGAAAAAAATACTATGCTATTGTGCAAAGTAATTGCATTTACCTCATGTAAGTCATAACCACATTTGCAAAACATGACCATTGGGGGAAAATATACAGTTCATTCCACTCAAATGAACTGGACTTTGTTGTCAGATGTGAAAGTCACCTTCCCTTACAACATTACTCCATTCAATTTAAAATTTTGAATTGTTACCTGCAGAATTTTGTATTTAAATCTTTGCAGTACAATTACCATAACACCTCTTTTGCATGTGTGCACCCCCCACCCCTGGTCAATTACCACCACAAAAAAAAACAAATCTAATTATGTGGGAAACGGAACAATCTGCCGCTAAAGCTATGAGCTAAAAGACATCCATAGTTTTGGGTTTTTTAAATACCATTTTCTGTTGGGCTTTCGTCTTGGTAAAAGAAGCAATTACATTTTTAATAATTATCTCAATTCCCTCCCTTTTTTGTGCTATTCCAGTTCACCCCTATTTGAGTGGGATGGGGAATTATATTGCAACATTATTATAAGCCAGCCGACACTTAGATCTCCATGGTCAAATCAGCTGATTGGACATCTCCATGGTCAAATCAGCTGATTTGAAACTTAAAGTGCTCATATTATGCTCAGGTTCATAATTGTTTGTCTGTCCGGTGGTCCATTTCTTGAACTGTCTATGTCTCATATCCTACACTGGTCTCCGTCAAGAACAACGGGGTCTGTTGGTCCATTCCTTTAACTGTCTATGGTTTGAACGCATTTACAGCGCGTGCCAGAGTGTATTACAGTCGTAATGGCGGTTTACTTGACCGCAGCAAACTGTACGTTATTCAGTACATCTACAGCACAAACTGAGTCACTACGCAGTCATTTCCTTAACGTTACACACATGTAGCGGCTACATGCCCATCCCCAACAAATGGACACAACTCTTGGGCTGCTAACGTTAGATAACAGTACAAAAAAAAAAACTTACTTTTCAAGACGATGGAATTCCGTCCGTTCTGTGTTGACGTCCATAACCCGTTTTAAATCATACGCATGGTTTGGTTACGAGTCATGTTGCTGGGTCTTAAAAGCAAACTAACGTATTTTTCCGTTCAGCTCATTCTTCAGGAGCAGATGTGTGACGTCGCGTGCAGGAGGAGGAGCCATAGATGGGAACCGTTCACGCCCATAGACAGTGAAAGAAATGGACGAGCAGATCCCGTTGCTCTGGACGGAGGACCAAGGGGGTGAATTTCCACCAACTGCGGAACGTCGGTGAAGTCAATAGATTTCCATTAAAGTCAATGTGTGTTCTTTCACTGACTCCGTCCGTGCACACGGCACAAAGTGTGGGACAGGAAGTTGAACACAGAAACAAAACAAAACATCCAGTTAATTTTTTTTTTTAAATAAAACATCCAGTTGATTTTCAAAATAAAACATCCAGTTCATTTTCAAAATAAAATATCCAGTTCATTTTTCAAATAAAATACATCATGCTCACTGCGGATCACATTTCCCTGCATTACACCTTGTGTATGTCATAATGGGCGGTGACAGGCCTGAAATCAACAGGTCAGAGGGTTTATGGTTATGTTTATGCAAAATAGGGGAGAGAAGGGACTATTGGGACACAGGATGGATGAAACATTCCAGTTTTTTCCGAGTGAAATGATGATAGACAACACTTCCTTAGGTGAACACCTAGAGCATATTATCTTCCTTCTATCAGCCAAATATCTTCCTGTTATTTCCTTTTATCACGGAGTTACAGCCAATAAATGCATTTTGATGGTCACACGTAAACATTACCGGTTACTTTTTTTCTGTTATTAATGAGTGTTTTTTCATTTAAAGGTTTGACTGCATGCTTATTCAGTAGATTATTCAGTGGCGTCCACAATCCCAGACTTTCATATTGCACGCTTGCTTACATGGAAAGCAAAACAGGCTGCAATAGCATACTAACATAATCTGTGTTTATACCCTTATTAATGGAAGTGAGACATGGAAAAGCAGTTTTAGAAAGATGAAAATATATTTGGGCCCACCAGGTAGGGGGGGGGGGGGCAAATTTTCCCATGTTATGCTATAGAGACTGACGGGCTATGGCGCGTTATTTGGATGTCCAGTGGTCTAATTTTCCACAATAGAAACATGATATAAATGGAAAAAACTACTGTTCTAGCTATAAAAATGGCCCAAACATCCACAGTGCATGATATTTCAATAACCGCTTCTTACACACTTCACGATGTTTTATGTATGATGCAGCCAGGATGGGAAAATATGCATTATCTCTGTCCCTCACCTTCCCCCTCTTTTCCTCTGAATGTAAATCAGGTCAAGTCTGGCATTTAACATATGGAAAGGAGCTTTCTCCTACCCCTCAGGAGGTGGCCTCCTGTCTCCTGTCCCCTGGGGTCTTAGTCTAGGCCAGGGGTCGGCAACCCAAAATGTTGAAAGAGCCATATTGGACCAAAAAAACAAAAAACAAATATGTCTGGAGCCGCAAAAAAATAAAAGCCTTATGTTGAAGGCAACACATGCTGTATGTATCTATAGTAGCTATATTAGCCTACTATCGAAATGACTAAGTTAACTATGAGGCTTCATGATTAAATGTTTATTTTTCCTGCAGTGCATCCTGTAGAGAATGACGCACCACGTGACTACTCTGTTGTGCGATGCCGCCTCAAGTTTAACTTCATTACAATATCAATGAATTATGTTTCATTGCTTTGATGAAATTAAAGAAATGCAATAAAGAAATCAGATTTTTGATGTCGTTTTTGTTTTGAGGATTCGAAAAAAATAACAACAAAACGGAACGTGCCTAACGTGCCCCTTACCTGGGCAACAGAGTGCAATAAAACTACATTTAAAAAAATAAAACACCAGCCTTTTGAAAAGGTAAAGTATTTAAAATCAAATTAATACAGTTCAAGTTTGACGTCTGTGCAAATGCCAAGCAAGTCAGTGCAAGAGTAAAACGAAGCAGCATCCTCTTCTCTTTTGACACGCAACCAAAGCAGCTATGCTCGGACCTGAGCAACAAAACACAATACTATCCCTAAGTGGCCAATCGGAGTTCACATACCTGCATAAAAGCGCAGTCTGTTCAATATCGCTCACATCACAGGACTCATCACAGGCAATTGAGTATGCTGGCGCTGAATTAATGTCCTTGATTTGCTGATCGGTGATGTTGCCTGCCGTTTTAATAGCCCTTTCCTCACTGTTTAATTTTTTCTATTATCTCGGTTTTGTTTTTGAAGTCCATCACACAGCCGCCGGTTTGTTTACAACAGCCACCTGCCTGGCATCCCGCCTTACTGATAGAAACGTGTGTCGCAGGCTATGACGTAAACCTTCGATGACAGAAATGTTGACATTTAATGTTTATTCTACACATTTTTACAGCATTGAAAAACGTTAATAATGTTTGTGTCATGTTTGTTTTCCTACAGAAACCATATTAAAACAAAAAATATATTTCTCTCCCCCATCTTTTTCCATTTTCGAACATTTTTGAAAAAGCTTCAGGGAGCCACTAGGGCGGTGCTAAAGAGACGCATGCGGCTCTAGAGCCGCGGGTTGCCGACCCCCGGTCTAGGCTAAGACAATAAAACGCTTCACATTTACACAACAGACCTTTTTGATCTGTAACCAAAACGACCCCCGAAGGGGCAGAGTTTGAAGGCTTGTCTTCCCCCATTGGACAGCAAAGATGTGCCGGCATGTTTCCATGCCAACGACGGACCAATGAGAATGGATTTGAATGCACCAGGTGAAAAGGAACCGCCCCCAGTTGAAGGGGATAAATGCGAGTGCTTTAGGAATATTAAGGACTGGTCCAATGTGACTCCATCAGGAGGAAGCATGGATCCAGTCCGCTGTCAGCTGCAGTGTTATCATGTTTTGTGTCTTATTGTCTTTTTATTATCCTCTTCATTATTCTGTTGACATGTAGCCCTGCAACAACCTATCTAAAATAACACATTTTGGAAGTACCATTCATAATATATAGTAAAATATTAAAGTTTTGGGAAGTTGGTTTAAACTGTCCCCAGATAGCAAAAAGTCATTGAAACAACATTAAATCAACATCCCGCTGTCAATGATAAAGGCATTTAATCAACGTTGAACTCTGATGTTGCTGATATCTATTATCATTTAAACAACGTTTAAATCACACCTATAGATAAAAAAGATTTCAATGATGTTTCAATTACAATGGATATTGAAACAATGTTGAAATCCCAGCCTATTTCAATGAAACGTCAATGGTATTTTATTAAAGGCCTACCACAGGTTTAATCTGGAGATGTAGAAATTGCTACGGAGCCATAATGTGGGGTAAAAGGTAATGGAGCCTTACATGTATTGTCATGTCTTTAAACACTTCATGTGTAAAGTTATTCACTGTCAAAGTGGCACCAAAATGGATGGGAGTCAATGGGATGCTCACTGCAGGTGATGGCTTTAAAGTATTAAAATAGCGCCATAGAGAGGAGAGACCAGAACACACTGCACAACTTTGCGAGCTCACGAAAAAGTATGTCAAACTTCACAGTTTATTAATGTTGTGGTTGTCATGGAAGCGTTTGTGGTTTCACATTAAGCTCTTTCCCCGGAAAGAAATTTTGGAGTGAGTCAGAAACTTGTGAGGGACTGGTGAAAAGGTTACTCATGCTGAATTGAAGAAAACAAAGGAAGCTAGCTAATCGCGGGCTTTGTTGGATTTTAATATATTTTTGCTTTAACTATAATCATCATGTATCATTGCTTTAACTATAATCATCATAGAGACTGCTATTTTCCTCTATTGTATAAAAATCTGCATGTTGCAATTGAAAAGCTGACACGAGACCAAGGCTTGACCATGAATCATATGATTGTTTAATGATGACATAACATTGACTCTGCATGTCAATAGAGTGTTGCTGACCATGCGCCTTGCACACAGGAAGCTTGCAGAGCACCTGTCTGAACAGAGTGAGGCTTGAAGGTGTTTCCTGTCATGCTGATGGGTTGTTGTTCCAGACAAGAAGTGTCAGTTAAGAAAGGTTATGAGTTCATGTATCTTGATGAACTGAAGCCGTTTCCTAATAAGTTGCTAGGCTCCCTGTTCTGTGTGTCTGAAAAGAGTGTAGAAATGTTAGGTCCAAAGACTCTTTCTAATTTTAATTTTTTTTTTTTTTTTTTTTTTTACAAAACACATCACATTGAACCCGTTCCCATCACATCTGTGTCAGCCGTTTGAATATTTTCCCTGCTTTCACATACCAATAGTGCCTTTTCTCTATGTTTGTCTTACTATGACATCGGTGATCTTCCACTACAGAATATGATCACTTTTCTCAAATCCCGTTTACGTATGGGATTCTACATCGGTGATCTTCCATTACAGAATATGATCACTTTTCTCAAATCCCGTTTACGTATGGGATTCTACACTTCTTAGGACCTTACTTTTTGTTACTTTAACGCTGGCGTCCCAAGCGTCCTCAGGTCATTGTTCGCACATTCATTGGTAGTATGGAAGCTTTCCTTACCTATCAGATGTCTCCCCTGGCTCGGCGGGACCCGTCACCGACGGTCCGGACCGACACGGACTCAAGGTATGGACCCCCCGTTGCAAAGGCGGAGACTGTCGACAGATTTCTATTCTAAGTGGTCCCGTTGGTCCCGCGTCGTCCCAAACCGGCGGATTCTTGGGTCCTGGGTTTCGGCACCAGAGAAATGTTAGGTCCAAAGATGACTCATGCTTTCTCACTCAATGACTATCAATCAATTTGACCCAAAAGGAGACATCAAGAAAGAGGCTCGACACAGAGATAAGTTTTGCACTCGTCTGCAGAGGAGGGGAGAGGCAGAGAGGAGACGAGGTGTACTCGTCCCCTCCACAAAACAGCTCTCTCTCTCATTCCTCTAACAGTCTGCTTTTTTACATTCACGGTTGCTAAGCAATACAGATGTTCTTCTACAGGATGTAACGAGTTTGCAAAAAGTTTGCAGCTTGTTGCATGCTAGATTAGACACGTTGTTTGGTCTCTAACTGGAACGTGACCCACAAACAGTGCGGTTACCAAAACACACATTATAACAACATCATTTGTTTCACAATAGTTTGCTTCACACGCTATAAGATTTATAAAACATTCTTTATGCAAAATAGCTTCTACAATAAGAAGTACAGCCGAGGAGGAAGACAGACAACCTGGGTGAGCTGCTGTGCCTCACTTGTATTTTGTCTCCTGAATATTCTGTGGTAATAACGTTCTTATATTCCAACTGCAAATCTTCCTTACAACAAAGAGCCTTTGGGCAGAATTAAAAGCCCAACATCTGAAAGCAAGATGGCAGAGCTGGAGCAACAGTCCACAGAGATGGGTTCATGAACAACGTGGTGCCCGAACTTTTCAACTGTAATTACTTCTCCACACCCTGGTAGTTGTTCTGCATGCTATTGTGTAGTTGAATAACTGTTGATGTGTTACCATTAACATAGTGGGCACCTATCGTATTCAGCTTGTTGTTCTGTGTGCTATTGTGTAGTTGAATAACTGTTAATGTGTTACGTTAACATAACAGGCACCTACTTTATTCAGCTTGTTGTTCTGTGTGCTATCGTATAGCTAGTTGAAAAACTGTTGATGTGTTACCGTTAACATAACAGGCCCCTACTTTAGACGTCTGGTCTTGGTTCTTGGTTTTGTGAACTACATTTCTAATTAAATACAAAAGTCCAATGAGACGTATATGTGTTAAAATACGGTATTTTATCATTCTAATATGCATCTTGCACACCACATTTGCACACATTATGTGTCTTGCCAATAAAACTGATTTCTCGAATTTTTTATATTGCTTATTAAAGTTTTAAATCCCATCAAGTTTGCCTGTTCATTAATTCCTGCTAATGTATAATAATTCATTCCTGTTCATGCACAGTTTAAAGCAATAATACAATTGGTATCATGGTTGTTAAAGCTATTTAAAGGTTAGGGGAATGTAAAAAAAACGTTAGGGGAACGATCTATAAAGGTTGCAACGTTAGGCTATTGTTAGGGGAACATTCTCTAAAAGTTGCAATGTTAGGATAACGCTAGGGGAACATTCTTTAAAGGTTGCAACGTTGGGATAAAGTTAGGGGGATGCTCTCTAAAGGTTGCAATGTTATGCTAACAATTAGAAGAACGTTCTCAAAGGTTCCAACGTTAGGATAACGTTAGGGGAACGTTCTCTAAAGGTTGCAATGTAAGGATAATGTCAGGGAAACGTTCTGAGAACATTCGATGTGACTAAAAACTAACGTTCCCAGAACATTAAGGACACTTTCTGATCAACCAAAACACAACCAAACCTAACATTCTGGGAATGTTCCCACAACCAAAAACAAACGTTCCCAGAACGTTCTGGGAACCTAGTTAGTTAGTTAGTTGGGTATAATCCTGCTTTATCTACAGCCAGGATGGGCTATGAGTAAAATATAGAAACTATGCCAATAAGCCTTTTAGGCTAGACTTTCTAGCACAAATGACACCCTACGCATTTATTAAAAGTGAAACAATCGTTTTTTATTGTATTCTTTTTTCCTTTTTCTTTTAACTGCTACAGGGTCGGTCGTCCAGCTTCTCCCGTCCAGTTTAGGTTGTAGCGCAACCACTTCTGCACAGCTTGAGAACTTCGTTGGTATTTGCTGTAGGCTACCTAATCGTTGAGTCAAGGCATCCAAAATAATATACATTAATCAAAAGTACATTTTAGTTTGACATTATATAAGAATATAAGACTATATATAAGACTAGTATAAAAGACTTCTGCCTGTGAAGGATATGGACTTGATAACCTAGGCCAAGTAAAAGTTCATGAGTATCAGTATTTGATTTGGTACAACTTATTCATATCAAAAATTACATAAGCACCCTTACCTGATTGTAAATGCAACTGTTTTTGACAGATGACATGTAGGTTGCTAGGGACAAAATATTAGCTTTTACTGTGATACGACCCCTTTGTAAATTACTTTTAATTAAAAAGTGTTTCAACTTTCAGCTCTCCCCTACTGTTATATCGCACAATGATAAGGGAATTTGCGAGATCTCGCTGGCCCTCGAGACTTCATCTGTCAGTCATGGCCGCAGGCGTTCCACAACAAACCTGGACCTGGTGGGTATTGACTGATGGCTGAGCACAATCCGACACGCAGCAGAGCCGATCCCCAGCCGTTCCGCAGTTGGTTGAAATCCACAGTAAGCCTCTCTTCATAACAAGTACCTCCTATGACGCCATTTTGATGCTAATAAGCCACCACCCGCTATTAGCATTCCATTGACTGCCATTCATTTTGATGTCACTTTGACAGCAAATAACTTTACATATGAAGCATTTAAAGACTCTATTTGTCCATTGTTTGTTTCTAAAGAAACCTAACAATGTATAAAAGGCTCCATTATGTTGTCCAAGTTATTAGACTTAGACTTAGACTTCTCTTTATTGATCCTTTGGGATGACTCCCGCAGGAAATTGAAAGTTCCAGCAGCAGTTTTTAGCAAGAACAAAGAAATAAAAAATAGATAAAAAGACAGTATAAAGACAACAAAATCAACAAAATACCAATAAAAATTATAACAACTATAAGAACATTTGTCAAATAAACAAAGAAAAGACCATAAATTATTATTAAAGTGTCAGTGTTTAGTCCAGTGTTAAAAATGATTATAAATTGACCAGGTGTGAATTTAAGTCCAGGTGTGCATGTATGTATGTATGTATGTATGTATGTATGTATGTATGTATGTATGTATGTATGTATATATGTATGTATGTATGTATTGTCCTCTCTGCCCTATTTCCTCCTGCCCCCTAGTGAGGAGTTGTATAGTCGGATGGCATGAGGGACAAAGGAGTCCTTGAGTCTGTTGGTCCGGCACTTGGGAAGGAGCAGCCTTCCACTGAACCGGCTCCTCTGGGTGCTGATGACGGTGTGCAGGGGGTGGCTGGCATTGTCAGTAATGTCCAGCAGTTTGTCCAATGTCCTCCTCTCTGCCACCGTCACCAGTGAGTCCAGCTTCATGCCGACCACAGAGCCGGCCCGCCTGATCAGTTTATCCAGCCTGTGGGTGTCCTTCTTTGATATGCTGCCCCCCCAGCACACCACAGTGTAGAAGAGGACACTGGTGACCACAGACTGGTGGAACATCCACAGCAGTTTGCTGCAGATGTTAAAGGAGCGCAGCCTCCTCAGGAAGTACAGCCGGCTCCGTGTCTTCCTGTACAGGTGGCTGCTGTGTGTTGTCCAGTCCAGTTTGCTGTCCAGCCACAGCCCGAGGTATTTGTACGACTGAACTGCCTCCACCTCAACTCCCTCTAGCAGGACCGGTCGTGGTCTTGGTCTGGACCTCCCAAAGTCAATGACCAGCTCCTTCGTCTTAGAGGTGTTGAGCTGTAGGCAGTTAGTGCGACACCAGAGAGCAAAGTCCCCCACCACACTCCGATACTCCTCCTCCCTGTCACCGCTGATACACCCAACGATGGCTGTGTCATCTGCGTACTTCTGTATGTGACACAGCTCCGAGTTGTAGCAGAAGTCCGAGGTGTACAGCGTGAAGAGAAGAGGGGCCAGCACTGTGCCCTGGGGGGCTCCAGTGCTGCTGACCACAGTGTCAGACATGATGTCCTTTAGCCTGACGTACTGTGGCCTGTCGGTGAGGTAGTCTCTGATCCAGTCCACCAGATAGGGGTCCACTCCCATCCTGATCAATTTGTCCTGGAGTATAGGGGGGCGGATGGTATTAAAGGCACTGGAGAAGTCCAAGAAGAGGACCCTCACTGTGCCATTCCCCTTATCCAGATGGGAGTGGACCCGGTGTAGCAGGTAGAGGATGGTGACAGAGAACACCAACATCTGGCTGGTACGCAAACTGCAGGAGGTCCTGGGCGTGCTGGACCTGAGGTCTGAGGAGGCTGAGGAAGAGCCGCTCCAAAGTCTTCATCAGGTGTGAAGTGAGTGCCACCGGTCGGAAGTCATTCAGCTCGCTGGGCCTGTTCTTCTTGGGAACTGGAACGATGCAGGATGTCTTCCAAAGGGTGGGCACTCTCCCTAGCTGCAGGCTAAGGTTGAAGATCCGTTGGAGCGGCTCCCCCAGTTCTGCTGCGCAGGTCTTCAGCAGTCTCGGACACACTTTATCCGGGCCTGCTGGTTTCCTGGGCCGGAGCTTCCTCAGCTGTCCTCTGACTTGGTCTGTGGTGATGTGGGGCGGGGGTTGTATTGAGGAGTAGGGGGGTATTGTGGTGTTGGGGGGAGGTGTGAAGAGGGGGTATTGCGGTGTTGGGGGGGAGGTGTGAAGAGGGGGGTATTGCGGTGTTGGGGGGGAGGTGTGTAGACTGGGATGTGGTGGTGTCAGGGGGGAGGTGGTGTGGAGGGAAGGAACATTGCTGCGGTGAGGGTGGGGGTGGGGGGGGCAAGGGCTGGTTAAACCTGTTGAAAAAGTTATTCAGCTTATTATGGCTCCGTAGCAGATGTCCATAGCAAAACACATGTTAGAGCCCTGTTCAGGAAGTACCGGACCGGTTCTCCGATAAAGGGTCCGATCCTCTAGACCTAAGGGTCTTACATTATTAGACAGCTCTCTTCTGATTGATCGGGGCACTTGGTGTGGCTGCTAATATTCTTTTAAGTGGCCAGGAAAAATAGGCCCCTAGGATAAGTTAATTTCAATGGCTAGAGCAACCTATAGGAACCTTTATAGATGTTAAAGACACTACACCTAATTAATTACCACCTTAAAAGAGAAATAAATTCAATGTCTACAACTTGTACTTTAAATGCAGTAATTATGTACTTTATTGCAGAACTGAGCAAGGGCAAGCATGCAACTTAATGATTAAAATGATTCAAATACCTGAAACTAATTAAGTGATACTGAATAAAACTTAAGGATCTTAATGATTAAAAATCAAAACCTGCTTAAAACGATTAAATTGTATCCTAATGTAAACTATACTGATCAAAACTTAATAATGGATTGAAATGGTTGAAGGGTAAAACCTGATTGCGATAGTTGAGCTTGGATTAATTTGGAAATCTTCTTTCTTGGAGAGACGGGAGGAAAGTGAGTCGCCCTGGCCGGGGGGGGGGCTGCGAATTCCTCTTCTGTTGTATGATCCGTTGGAAATTTGAAACTTTGTCTTCAAAATGCCTTTATAAATCCACAGCTACTGCGGCAGTCAAACAGGAAGAAGAAGAAGAAGAAGAAGAACTCCAGAGTCTGATGACCCTTCAGTTGGGTTGGTTCTACCCTCTGTGGCTTCTGTCTTAAAAAGAATCCACTGAAGAGAATTTCTGAAGTTTTCTTTATCTGATTGCTTGTTGAAATCCCAACTCTTTATTTGAGGTTGTTGAGTCCTGTGATGTCCTGTCCTGTCCAACTCCCTCAGAGATCTGCAGAGGAAATAACTCTGAGATCTTTGTCAGTTTCAGCCTTATATTCAGCTAGACACACAAAACCTCCCCAGACCTTTTCTAACACACACACCTCTTTCCCCATTTTCTTGTAACCACATTCTCTTTCTGGAAACATGCTCTAATGTCTTCCTGACTCTGATGACTCATAGTCCCACAGCTGTTTTTCCATCCTGTTTTTCACAGTGCTCAATTGTTGCAATAGTCTCTCAGCTTCTACATCTCTTATTAAAGTCATAATCTCCTTCATTCTGTATCATTGTTCCAATCATATTTCTGTTACTTATGTTAAACCGTTGTTATTTCTAAAACATAACATTTCAATTAATCACACAATCATCTGGAATACACCCATGATTTCCCCAGTTACTCACAATGGGTTATTCAGCTTGGAAAATATCTTACAGTCCCGGACAGCCACAGTGTTCAGTTGGAGAGTACCCATCTCAGCCCTTAATGAGCTCTGTGTCCCCTGAGACTCTGTAGTCCCATGTATTTCAGCTGCACACCCAATGCTGACCTCCTTAGACACTATGGGCCCTATCTTGCAGCGCGGAACAGACCCCGAAGCAAGTGTCTTTGTTAGTTTAAGTTGTTTATTTCCCGCCCTGCTCCCACGTTGTTTAAACAGCAAATGCACCTGCGCCCATATTTGCGCCCATGGGCGTCCTGGTCTTTAGGGAGGTGTGTTCAGGTGAATTCTTGGCGTATAGCAGAAAATTATTGCACCATTGACCAACAAAAACCTGGTCTAAAATCAGTAACGCTCAACGTAATGTTGCAACAACGGCACATTATTAACCCTCCTGTTGTCCACGGGTCAAATTTGGCCCCTTTAAAAAATGTCTATATCTGAAATATGGGTTTCTTTTTAACCAAATTACCACAAAAAATGGATTGGATTCCATCCAACGCTCTTTGCAAATACAATTGATCACTTTCATTCCTGACTGAACTCATCTGTACGTTCCTCTGATCTTAACTAATAGTCAAAAGAAATAATTTTTTTTTGCTTTTTTAACTCAAATATTAGGTATAATTCTGTATGAATGAGGGTTATTGACCATGAATTCCAAAAAGTAGTGTAAAACTAGTGGTAGTAAGGTGGTATTAGCAAAAATAAACAAAAAAGTCTGAAAATGGTATGGAAATGTCAAATTTGTGAGGACAACACAAGGGTTAAGGTGCGCCTAGGGTCATGCTCAGCGTGCACACTATGCTTGGTACACACATATGAGGAAGCGCAGCAGCACACACACATGCAAAAGATTCCATATCCGCCATCATTTTGGCAATGCTCCAAGGTACAAACATTTAAAGGGAAAGGGAGATGATACGGAAAAGCTAGAGTTACGTAGCGCCTTTTTTCCCAACCTTATTCAACACAACAGTTGAGATTTTTCCTGTCAGCTATCTGCTTCTGCTCCAGAAACGTGAAGAAAAGTTTACTTGGTACTATCTCCAGTGTTTATAAAATGATGTGTTGGTAGGAATCCGCTTGACACTGTTTCTTGATTATTAAAAGGTTTATTGCATCAAAGAACACAGCTTTAATCCAAGCTCTGCAGAAGGTAGGAGAGTGTCTCTGCCAATATAACACTCCGGCTCCCAGATTCTTTACCATGGTCTATATGGGGTCCAGAAGCCCCTTCCACTAAGACAAACATCATTTAGTCCTTTACCTTTAATGGCTGCATTCCAACATCTGGTTCAACTTTGAGCCCCCTTCCACTAGGATGAGCAACCTTTAGACCTTAGGATAAGCAACCTTTGACCTTTACATTTAATGGCTGCATTCCACCATCTGGTTCAACTTCGGTGGTGTTGAGATACTACATCTTGACAACCACTCATGTCATGTACGTCAAATTTTAGGTACCGCCCCCAATGCCTGCCAGACCTGCGAACACATTTCTTCTAGACGTCATGGCGTTTTTTTGGAGTTAAACCGGCTGTTGTAACCTAAGTGCCTCCTGCTGTTAATGTGGATGTGTTTAAGCATTGAATTAAGTGTTTTGCAATAAATAATGAAAACATTTGTAATACATAAGTTTTCAATGTTTAATAGTTATTTATTCATATGAACCCGCAGAAAATGACAAAAATAAGAAAAGAAGCTACAAGCAGAGGAGAGGTTGAGCCAGAGGTACAGTATATGAAAGGGCCTATTTAGATATAGTGTGTAAGGAGATCAGCATTGGGTGTGCAGCTTAAACACAGTCCCTCAGCCATGTCACCCTGTCTTGCTACGTGAAGAGGACAGCTGAGACAACCCAACTGCAAGTTAGGCCCCAGAGCAGGAGGGCAAGCTACAGGTACAGTATATCTGAAAAGAGCTGCTGCAATTTACTTTGGCTAGAGCCCTAAAGTGTGAAAAAACAGGAAAAACTAAATTAAACTTTATTCTACATTCACACATGAACACCACTAAATACAGAACTATATGAACTACATACATTATTTGGATATTTGGAAGATCTTCATGAAACTAAGTAAATACAATATGTCCATAAGTGAATAAATACTAGTCTAACTATAAACACTTGCTTAATTTCATTCATTATTTATTTTTGCACGCATTCCCACTGTGCAGGGGCAGAAATGAGCAATGACTTCTGGGGAGAGGGGGTCCCAGTCGCCTTTGAGGGTAATGCACAAGGCAACCATGACCCCCCGTTTTTCACATTCCCTAGGAAGAACTACAAGGATCACATTCCACGCTCCAGTGGGTCTTTGAATGGATCTGGATGGAGGAAAGAAGAAGAATGTCTGCTTTTCCTCCAGCACTTTGCCAATCATACCCATGTGTCCGAGGGCTCTATGCTGCTTCTGTTGCTGGACAACCACCACTCCCACATTTCAGTGGCAGCAATAGATTTCTGCAGGGTAAACAGGACTGGGATGCTGTTCTTCTCGCCTCACTGTTCCCACCACCTCCAGCCCCTGGGTCGAAGTGTTGTCTAACGGTGTGACAGTCACTGAGACGTTGTATCGCTCTCGTTTGGTCGAGGGCCAACTCCCTTTATGCCTTCCCCCTCAGCAACCCCCGGTTCTACTATGCCTTCTTTGTCAGGTCTGCTACTGGTAGCGCTCTGTCTCTGCGCTCCTCTCCCCCTCTGTCTGTCCTTTGTTGCAAGAGTGACGCCTGGGGTGCGGGAGTCAGGGTCCCAGCTGCAGCTCATCTACTCTGATCACCTCTGCTTCAAATACCCGGCCAACCTACCACTCTTCGTCAGATCACAGTCAAGACGACCACGTCAGTCTCGCTGCTGACTCTACCTGTTTGTACTAGTTTTTTAAAAAACTTGCTTGTCCTGAGTATTCTTTGTCTGCCACAGTTCCGTAAACCTGACTCCTGCTGCCACTTCACTCCTGCTCTCCACACTGGAACTCTGGATTATTGGACATGGACCCTCAGGCTTTTCCTTGTTGCGCCCCCTAACTTGGATATTTGAAAAAAACCTGTTAATCTATCATTTTTGTCTCTGTATTGTCTGCATTTGGGTTCAACCTAGTTCCACACATAACACTCTTCTGGAGGAACCACTAGAACTGTTGGGTCCTTGTAAATTCAGGAGTGTGGTCTAGACCTACTCTATCTGTAAAGTGTCTTGAGAAAACTCTTGTTATGAATTGATACTATAAATAAAATTGAATTGAAATTGAATTGAAAATTCTGCCTACGCCCACACCTGTCAGCGTCAGTGGAGCGGATGTTTCAGTCTATTCTTAAAGGAGTTACTTTGATACTTCCCTGATTGCAAAAAATTAAATTCTCAATCCACACACGGGGATTTGCTAATTTAACATTTTAAAATTAAAGTTTTTTTCCTTTTTACAAGATACCGTAGGGATTTGGGTTGGGAACCAGAGGGTTGCTGGTTCAACTCCACATATAGACCAAAGTATGGTGGTAGACTGGTAGCTGGAGAGATGCCACTTCCCCTCCTGGGCACTGCCAAGGTGCTCTTGAGCAAGGCATCGAACCCTGCTCAGGGCGCCTTTCCATGGGCAGCCCCCCCCCCCCACACTCTGACATCTCTCCATTTAGTGCATGTATAGGTACTGAGCACGTGTGTGTAATTCAGGCCTGTGTAATAACAACAGAGTGTAAATTCTAATTTCCTCTTGTGGGACTAATTATCATATTATACATTATTATTACATAATTACTATTATTATCAGGGAACCCAGAGGCGAGGCAAGCGGCTTCTTTGATTTTACCCCAGACGTCCTCAACTGACGGGCTTTGGTCCCCCTGTGTGTGAAAAGCACTGCCCAAGGGGATCTTTAAAACGACAGATTTTTCTTTAGTACTCACAGTCTCGGCCGTTCCTCCCAGGGTCACCGGAGGTCCCCTCCTTCTCAAGGGCCCCCACCAGCCTTTGCTAGTCGCCGATCCAATAGGTTAGGTGCTCGGTGGCTCTGACCGGCAACGCAAATGGGGGTGTTCACTCCCACTAGGAGATAACAGGAGGTCTTCACTGCCCTCACTTGAAGGGAAGCCTCTGCCTTTGGACAGCAGAAAGAGCAAAATCAAAGAACACAAGTCCTTTAGTCCCCTAACTTACAACAAGCTCAGGTATTTTTTATTCTTTAATAAAAAAACAAGTACAAAATAATAATAGTAATAGTCTATTCCCTTTTTGCCTCAAAAGCACAGGGTGACAAAAGCAGAGAGCAAAAAAGAGCAGAGCAGGAAGAGCGTGTAGGGAGCGGCTGCCCTTCTGCTGCACATATTTATGATCAAGTCTAAACCCATTGAGACATTAGGGTATTTCCATGATTGCGTAATCACAAAAGAGGCCACAGAAAAGCTGTAGGGGAGACCAGAGACGGTTGTAATACTTTTTGACTCGCCTCCTATAACTTAACTCAAATTTTGACACAAAGTACCCTCATTTGTCTACTACAAATAGCAATATTTTTTATCTTCTCCAACTATATCACAGAATTTATTATTTGATGTCAAATGCAAGGAGTGCCATTGTTACACCCTACCCCACTACCAGGGCATGTTGTAACACAGTCTGGGGTGAATTGTAACAGTAAGATTGAAGAAGTAAAAACTGAGACTACACCACAAAATAAGCATATTCATACACTAAAGCATCTTCCTGTGCTTCACTAAGAACAAAAATAACTTATCACTGATGGCTAAATGAAGAACAGTGTCAGTATGGTACGGATCCTAACATTAGAAGAGCTTTCTTAAAGAACGTATTCTTATACAAACAAAAGGACACCTTCAGGAGAAGGTCAGAAGTAGCTCATAATCCACGTAAAATTAGTAAAACAACAAACATGCATTTTCTTATATGGTGTTAAACCATCCCCACCCTTGTCAGCCAAGAACCTACTCTCTTACCTGATACAACTTCCCTAATTCAAACTTCAACAGTATCAGTACTAATCAAAATATAGCCTTGGTCCTGAAAATTACATTTTTACCTGAAAATCGATGTTTCGGCTGTAAAATCTGCACACTTCTTCTCACAGCCGTGCAAATCCACACGCAAGATCAGGGAGTGATTGGTTATACAGTACATGAAATGTATCACATGACACTTGTGTTATGTCTTATTGGTGAAAGTGATGCTGTTACAAATATCCCCGGTCTCCCCTACATTAATGCCAAACATTGTAGCTGCTCCAGCATACAGGATGATGCATGCCCAAACACTGGCCCCTTGTTCTGTCAGTACTTTTCCACTACTTTTCTACACAGTCACAGCATGTTTGACTTTTTCCAATGTGCAGCAGAGATGAAAACATTTTCAAGCAGTAACTTTACTTTAGCTGTTTTGGGGTTTACAACTGAACCTCTGTTCAACGCTTTCAAACACTATGTCAACATAGGTGCAGATCTGTGGATGAAAAACCATCCAGGCCAGCATAGGACGATCTATGACATCCCCTCCCTGGTGGCAGCAACACTGCCAAACTCTATCAAACCTGGCTGCTGGGTTCTACTGCACCGGGATCTGTATGGAGCTAGAACAGTGACAGTAACCTGTGGTATTGAAAATATAATTTGGCCCCCTCCTCCCTATGCCAAAACAGTGACAGAAAGTTGAAACTGAAAACAGTGACATTGTAAAAATCTTGACAGCGTAAAAAAAAACAACTGTCACTGAAAAGACACGGACATCAAGAAAAAATTTACATTGACATTGAAAAACCCATCATGATGCAAACAACTGTAAAAAATGAAATAATATCATAGGATTATGAGATTATTACTTTTTGATGTTTGTGTTTTATACTTTAGTTCAACAGTTTTCAATGCCAATATTTGTTGTTTCAATGCCAAATTCTATTTTCAATACCACAGGTTACTGTCACTGTTCTAGCTCCATAGATCTGCCCCCTGAATCCTAACATCTTTAAAAAGGATGCCTTTTCCTCGTCATTCGTGACAGACCGTCCTCCTACGCCATCACACAGTGCAGACCAGGTGCCAGAACCCTCTTAGGCTCCAGGTAATGTTGGATTTTATTATATTGTGTATTGTATATAAAAATGAGCATGTTACAATTGAAAAGACAACCCGAGACCAAAGCTTGACCATGAGTTGTATGATTGTTTAGTGAATGTATTGTATGCAAGAAACTGATAACATTACATCTACTCTGCAATCAATAGAGTGTTGCTGACCACGCGCTTCAGCTTCCTGTTTGGAAGCTTGCAGAGCAGAGTGCCCGTCTGAATAGAATGGGGCTTGAAGGTGTTTCCTGTCATGCTGATGGTTGATTGTTCCAGACAAGATGTGTCAATTAAGAAAGCTCATTAGTCCAAGTATCTTGAGTTACTGAAACCAGACGTTTCCTGTTAAGTTGTTAAGTTGCTGGGCTTTCTGTTTGTGTGTCTGAAATGTGTGAATTAAAGGTGCAGCCTAAAAAGGAAGAAGTCAGACAACTTGGGTGAGATGCTGTAGGATTCTCTTCTGTGCCTCACTTCCATCTTGTCTCCGGAACGTTCTGCACTTACATATCTTTTATTCCGACTGCAATTCGGGAACCTTCCTTCCTAACAAAGAACATTGGGGCAGAAATAAAACAACAGTACAACAGCCCCCAACAGTAGGCCAGCATTAAATCGATTTCATTTAAGATTAACCAGTTCAAAAAAAGTTCATCTTTCCATTTGCAGACGTCGATATCCTTGAAGCCCAGAGGCAGTCCGTCCCTTTTTCTAAGGCTGGTCCTAGAAAGGAAAATAATATATAATACAATATATTTATTTTATAAATATGATATTTATTATTTTATATTATTTTTTTCGTATATAATATATTTATTTTATAATTATATTATATGTATAATATTGTATAACATATAATAATTAGATGTAGTATTTATAAATATGTGTTGTTTTTTGTGTTTTTTCTTCGCTTTGTATGTCTGCCAACTGTTTATAACCCTGTATTTTGTAAAAAAAAAAACTTTTTTAAAGCTCTTTAACCCTCATGTTGTCCTTGAGTTTAATTTTGGGCCTTCGAAATAAGCGCTGGAACATTGAAAAAATCAAATAACTTCAGAAAAGACATTAAAAAAAAAAATCACCCACAACATTGAAAAAAGTGGCAAAAATGTCAGAAAAAGTGATAAGAATATTTCATGGTTGACGGGAAGACAACACAAGAAGCAAAAAAAAAAAAGGAAGGAAAATAAGAGAGGAGGGAGAAGGAGGCAAGTGAAGTTTAGTGTTTGACTTATCTTCCTTTCCAGTCATTTGCAGTGAAAGTTGTTTAACTACCAATACATTAAAACATGATACAAACACTTAGACCTATATAAATCAAGATAATTATTGCCAATGTCCTATTTATCATTCCAGGACAACTGTGATCCTTACAGACACCCCATTCAAAGAGGCTTTGGAGAAGTCACAGGAGCAGAGTCTTCTGGAGAACTCCACCAAAGGAGCAAAGACGCCCCTTTTCTCCATCTCCGCCACCTCTGCTGCAGTCGCTCATGCTATGAAGAAGCGCCGTGGTCCGAAAAAGCAACTGTTCTCCATCCCTATGTTTATGTATTGAAAACCATGTACTTTCGTTTTTTTTTCGCTGCACCGTAATTCAACTGCCTCCCACCGTCCCAAGCTTCTAAAGTGTTGTGTTAATTAGCTCATGTCTGGCATTCAACACATAGAAAGAAAACCTCCTTCTGGCTCCGGCTAAGCCATCTCCTGCTGGGTTGAGACTAAATTAGAACACAATAGCCTTTAATCTGTGTGGAGAAACTCAAGTGTCCATGCTATAGGTGTGACCATCGCATCTGAGGCTACGAAGAAAGTCAATGAGGCAGATGAGCTGAATCTGTTTTTTTAAACAGATTTGACTCTGCCTCCTCGCCTCCCTCTTCACACCCCCCAGCCCCCTCTTTCACACCTTTCACAACTCCCCTGGCCTACTCCCCCCCCCCTTCCCTCCTCAGCCTGCCTCCTTCAACGACCCTCAACAATAAGACCACCAGCCCGCTCCTCCCCCCTTGCCCCACTCATCATTCCATCCCCCCCCTCTCACCCTCCCTAAAACTCTCACCTTCCACCATCCTCACACCCCAGTCATCCTCCACCCCCTTCTCCATGACAGATGATCAGGTGAGAAGTCAACTTAAGAAGATCAAGGCAAGGAAGGCCCCGGGCCCGGACGGCATCAGCCCAAGTCTCCTCAGGGACTGTGCGGACCAGCTCTGTGGCTCTGTATGCGCCGGCACTTATTAAACCTGAGCCTGAGCCTGGAGAAGGTCCCAGCCCTGTGGAAGACCTCCTGTGTGGTTCCGGTACCGAAGTCGCCGCGCCCCAGAGAGCCAAACCACTTCAGGCCTGTTGCCTTGACTTCTCACCTGATGAAGACCATGGAGAGGATCATCCTGCGTCACCTGCGACCCATGGTGGGCACACAACTGGACCCCCTGCAGTTTGCTTACCAGCCTGGGATTGGGGTGGACGACGCAGTGACCTACCTGCTGAACAGATCGCTGCTCCACCTGGAGGACAGCGGGAGCACTGTGAGAGTCATGTTTTTTGACTTAACATCGGTATTTATATTATTTTATCACAAGTACTTACTTTTCAATATTTATGGTCTCAGGTTAATATAATTTAAATTATGCTACAGACTCTTGCTTCATTGCTCTAATTACACATTCAACTTAATTTTAACGTCACTTACACTGCAATATTGTTTCTCTTATCATGGCAACCGCACTTTAAAATTCCTTTAAAATACCTTTATTTGACGCCATTTTTGCTTACTCAGTCTACCATATAATCATTGTCTATTGCTTACCTGTATTTCTTGTGTGCTTACTTGTTTGTGTGTAATTGTTTTTTTGCTGTTATTGAAAAAATGCTGCTGCTGTAACAACAAAATTTCCCCGTCGTGGGATGAATAAAGTCTAATCTAATGAGATGCACCCAACACATCACCATGCCAACGACAGGCAATAGATGGAAATGGAAATAGAAGTACCCCAGCTGCAGGGAATAATTCTAAAACTTACAATGATTTAGGACTGATTGATGTGACTCCAGAAGAGAGATCCATAATAATAATAAACTGTACACTTAATTAATCCTGCAAGGGGAAATTACAATCTTTTCACTCTCTTGTTATTACACACAATACACACACGCTCAGTGCCTATACATGCACTAAATGGAGAGATGTCAGAGTGAGGGGGGATGTCCATGGAAAGGCGCCCCGAGCAGTTGGGGGTTTGGTGCCTTGCTCGAGAGCACCTTGGCCCAGTACGTGAACTAGCAACCTCCACAGCTACCAGTCCACCACCATACTTTGGTACGTATGGGGAGTTGTACCCACAACCCTTCGGTTCCCAACCCACCTGAGCTACTGCCACCCCCATGTCTTTCAGTCCGCTTGCAGCTGCAGTTTAACACTTGTCTTTGTCATTTGCATCATTCTCTTTCGTTAAACCTCTTGTTAATTCGTCATTGGACCCGAGCCTCACTCCTTCTCGTTGCGTCCTTAGTTGTTTCTAACAGCTCCCAGGACGAGGAGGACTGTGTGGTGTGTGGCGAGTCCTTGGGAAATTGTGGGTGCAGTGCCAGTTCTGCCTCCACTGGTCCCATGAGGCCTACACAGATATTTGATCTTTGTGACATGAATTAAAACTGTTCATGCTTAATTAGCCTAGACTGTTTTTTTAAACCCTCATAACATGATTGATTCCAGTCAACGCTCTTTGCAAGTACAAATCTCTACTTTCATTAATTTTGGGGTGTCTTATTCAATTTTATAGCATTTGAAAAAACAAATTGAAGTGGTTTTGAAATAGTATTGAGTAAAAGTTGACACATTCCAGCTTGTGATTATGCATCAACATCCATTCCTTTAATTTTAGTCTTAAGAATTCCTCATTTCTGCTTTTCTAACTCAAACATTAAGTATAATTTCCTATAAAGGAGGTTTATTGACCATAAATTCCAAAAATTACTGTAAAATTTAAGTTAATAAGTTAGTGTTATGTAGTGTTGAACATTAAAAAAAGTGTCAAAAGTGTTAAAAAAGGGACACAAACGCAAGAAAAAAGCGTCAACAAAAGTGCTGATTTTCAATTTTGACAGGAAGAGAACAGGAGGGTTAATACAAATTAATTTTCAATTACGCAACACATGTCATCTCTGTGATAGTCTAATCATCAATTGTCCAATCTTCAGTCAATGTCATTGAATTCAATTTTAACAGGAAACATATATTAGGCTAAATATTCTGATAATTAAAAATTGGCCTTTGTCAAATAATTATTATTATACATTGTTGTTAGAGATTCTATTATGATTGTTAGAGATTTTGCTATGATTAACATGATTGTTATGATTGTGATATAGAGTTCAAATGTGATACAAAGTTCAAATGTGTTTTCATTTGAGTAATTCTGTCTGCTTCTATATTAGCCACTGCTTTATTATATATGGCTACGACCTTTCAAAACTGAGTTCCTGTGTGTGGGCGGCCATAGGCACACACCGCAATTTGTGTTCCTCAGGAAAATCCTCAATCCATCTAACTGTCCATGTTATCTCGCTCCAGACACAACTGTTGCCACTCCCACGTCGTAAAACCTTGAATTGTAACCTGCTCTCTATGCAACAAATAGGGTTCACCCAGGGGAGAGAGATAAAGTTGCTCAGAGATTGTCAGAGGTGACACTCAGAGGCTTCCCTTGCAGCAAGAAAACTTGTGTCCTGTCTTCTGGAAAGGGAGATTTGGTTAACGAACTTGTGGGTGACTACCATGATACCCGACAATTGTTCAAAACTGTAGGAAATAAGCTAGGCTAATGCACTGTGTGTTGTGCTAATGCCCTGTGTGTGTCTCACCATCCATCATCATACATCATTCAATGGCTACACATGCACACCTTATTACACCTTAGTAGACCATTTAAAACTATTTTGTTTACTTATCTGTGGACGATGAGTCGAGTGACATCTGCACACCAAACTAGACGGAAAGGAAGAATATTGCCCGAGATGCTCATGATTATCAGGTGAGTCGGAAGTAGATTAGCGTTTTCCGGTTGACTTTACTTCAATTTAGAGCCACTTTTAAACTCATAGCAGTTCTCCACTCACATTGTACACACCTTCCTCTCCTCTCCTTCTCCTCTTCTCTTCTCCTTCTAGTTAACAACAGATTGTGTAATCCCGGTCACATTACGGTTAAACAGCGTATCTGTAGCCCGGACATTGAACTGCTTGCTGTGGGACATATTAACTGCCACGGGAGATCTCACATGCCATCGCCGTTGCTGTTTACATTCCGCCCTCTGCCAACCCGACGTCGGCGTGTAACGCCACCCACACCGCCATTGCCAAACTCCAGACTCAACACCCGAGTGCCCTCATAGTGATCTCGGGTGACTTCAACCATGTCACCATGACCACCACACTAACAAACTTCACACAGTATGTTAGCTGCCACACCAGAGAGGAGAGTAACCTGGAACTGCTGTATGCTAATGTCAGGGACGCATACAGCTCTTCCCCCCTGCCCCACTAGGCAGATCCGACCACAACCTGGTTCACATCCACCCCTGCTATGTGCCTCTGGTGAAAAGGCAACCTGTGACCTCAAGGACAGTGAGGAGATGGTCAGGGGAGGCCTATGAGACACTTCAGGGATGTTTTGAGGTGACAGACTGGGATGCACTCTGTGAGCCACATGGAGAGGACATAGATGGACTGACTGAGTGTATCTCAGACTACATAAACTTCTGTGTGGACTGCACTGACCCAGCAAGGACTGTTCAGTGTTACCCAAACAACAAACCGTGGGTAACAAAGGACATCAAGAACACCCTGAATACAAAGAGGAGGGCTTTCAGAGCTGGGAATAGGGAGGAGGTGAGGGCCATTCAGGGGGACCTGAAGGTGAAGATCAGGGAGGCTAAGGAGAAGTACAGGAGGAAGAACAACATGAGGGAGGTCTGGAGCGCATGAGGACCATCACTGGCTTCAGACCAACTGGCAGCAGAGGAGTTGAAGGCAGCATGGACAGGGCCAACAAACTCAATCTATTGTTCTATCAGATTTGATGCTCCTGCTCCCGCCCAACCCCCCATTAACACAACTGCTGTCTCACCTCCAACCCCTCTACTTCCCCCCCCCCCCCCCCTCACTGTCCCTTGCCCTCCTCCTGGGAGAGCCCTACCTCCCCCTCCTCTAGCCCTCCGGTTAACACCTCTCTCCAGCCTGACACCCCCTCCCCCTACCCCACCTGTGACCTCTGGGGGCCTCACTGCTGACCAGGTGAGAAGACAGCTGACCACACTCCACTCTAATGAGGCTGCAGGCCCTGATGGTATCCATCCTGGGGTGCTCAAAGCCTGTGCCTCTAAGCTATGTGGAGTCTTTAACCATGTCTTCAACCTGAGCCTTAGTTTCCAAAGGGTCCCCGTGCTGTGGAAGACATCTTGGCTCGTTCCTGTGCCAAAGACGCTAAGTCCCAGTGACGCCAAGGACTACAGACCCGTGGCACCTACCTCCCACATTATGAAGACCCTGGAGAGACTGGTTCTGGAACAGCTGCGGCCCATGGTGAGACCTCTCCTGGACCCCTCCAGTTTGCCTACCATTCCCGGTTGGGAGTTGAGGACGCCATCATCTTCCTGCTCAACCGCATCTACGCCCACCTGGACAAGCCGGCGAGCACGGTGAGGGTCATGTTTTTAGACTTCTTCAGTGCTTTCAACACCATCCGGCCGGCCCTGCTGGGTGAGAAGTTGACAACGATGCAGGTGGATCCCCCCCTTGTGTCCTGGATTGTTGACTGCCTGACTGGCAGACCACAGTATGTGCGCCTGCCACACTGTGTGTCAGACAGCGTGGTCAGCAACACCGGGGCCCCGCAGGGGACTGTCCTCTCTCCCTTCCTCTTCACCATCTACACCACAGACGTCAACTACCACACAGAGTCCTGCCATCTTCAGAAGTTTTCTGATGACTCTGCTGTGGTTGGATGTATCAGCGAGGGGGACGAGGATGAGTACGGAGCTGTGGTGGGGGACTTTGTCACATGGAGTGAGCAGAACCATCTACAGCTCAACGTAGCAAAGACCAAGGAGCTGGTGGTGGATCTAAGGAGAGCCAAGGCAGCATTGAGCCCTGTTTGCATCCAGGGGGTCATTGTGAACATTGTGGAGGACTACAAATACCTGGGAGTGCACTTAGACAATAAACTGGACTGGGCCAAGAACACTCAAGCCCTTTACAGGAAGGGCCAAAGCCGTCTCTATTTTCTGAGGAGGCTGAGGTCCTTCAACATCTGCAGGACAATGCTGAGGATGTTTTATGAGTCTGTGGTGGCCAGTGCTATCCTCTTTGCTGTTGCATGCTGGGGCAGCAGGCTGAGGGTAGCGGACGTCAACAGACTCAACAAACTGATTCGCAAGGCCAGTGACGTTGTGGGGGTGGAGCTGGACTCTCTGTTGGTGGTGTCAGAGAGGAGGACGCTGTCCAAACTACATGCCATCTTGGACAATGTCTTGCACCCACTCCATGGCTTGTTGCTCAATCGCAGGAGCACTTTCAGTGATAGACTCATTCACCCAAAATGCACCACAGAGCGCCACAAGAAGTCATTCCTGCCTGTGGCCATCAAACTTTATAACTCCTCCCTCTAAATGTCTGACACGCAGACACTTAGAGAGGTTGAAACTGGACAATGTTATCTGTATTATCTGTTTTGTGCAATAACACTGGCCTGACGTGTGCAATAAATTAATCAATAAAGTATTTCTGATTCTGATTCTGATTCTGATTACCACTCTGTACATTCCCTTCATTACACCAATTATAGTTCCACGTACTACTGGTGGAGCATACAGTATGCACAAATGCCAGTTTCTGCAAACACAACAGAACATCAACCAGATCAAGAAGTGGAAATGGAACCAGGCACGTACCTGACGGGGTTGCAGGAAGACCGCAACGTACACACACAACAGGACCCGAAGAAAGAAAATAAACAGCATAGGGTGAGATAGATGGACCCTCTTGAGTCTCACGTCTTGCCTGGTTGATAGGGAATATTTAAGTCTTGGTTCAAAGCCCACATATACTGTACGTGTTCTGTAATTTCTTACAATACTGTTTACTAAATTCCTTTATTAAATATGTCATTGAGTCATTTCAGTGCACAGGTTAAGGATCAACAAACACACAGAAGAAGGGCTAAATAGGGTCTGAAGGTCCAGAACTGAGCAAAATCCTCCTCACACACACTCAATAACACCTTGTCGTCCTCCCCACCGAACTGAACACACTTTATTGGCTTAGAATTACGGCAACAATCGCCAAATGTTGCAACCTAGAAGTATTATTTTACACTTTTGTAATGTCCTAAAATAGACTTAGACTTATGTTAGAGATTGCGTTATGATTAATGCTGCTAGATTGTGTGATGTGGAGTTCAAATAGAGTTCAAATGCTGTCTGCTTCTATCTTAACAGCTTCTATATATGTATCTATGTATGGCTATGACCTTCGCAAAACAGGAACATCATATTTGAGTTCCCGTGTGTGTGTGTGTGGGTGGACACAGGCTGCACACTCTGCAGCTTGTGTTCCTCAAGAGGTATCCCCAATTCATCCAACTGCCCATGTCAACACACTCCAGACATGACTGTTGCCACTCCCACGTTGTAAATCCTTGCATTGTATCTCGCTTCGCTCATGCAATAATCAAACTGCACCCGGGGAAGAAAGTTAGAGTCGGTTTGGAGATTGTCAGAGGTGACACTCAGCCTTCTCTCCTTGCAGCAAGTAAAAACTTCCTATTGTGTCCTGTTGTCTGTTGAGAACTGGAAAGAGGGTCTTGGTTGACAAACTTGACGGGTAACTGCCAAATTACCTGACAACTTATCTTTATTAATACTTTTGGGATGACTCCCGCAAGGAAATTGAAATTTCTAGCAACAGTTTTCAGCAAGAAAAGGAAAAACTACAGTATAGAGATATATAATAATAATTATTATAACAATAATAATAAAACCTCTGGCTATAAAAAGACATTTACCATAAATTATCAGTAAAGTGTCAAGTGTCAAGTCAAGTGTTAAATAAATAACAATAAATTGTGTCCAGGTATTTAAAATAGGGATGTGCTCACAATTCTGTAGGGAAATCCCTGTAATTTCATTGTAATTTTATTTGATACATATACTAGATACTATTTGATTAGATTCATGTTACTGAAATGTTAAACTTCAGTGACTATGATGTTATAAGCCAGCGCAGCAGCCGAGGACAGAGCTGAAACAAGCGAAGGGAACGTAAGCTACGTCGCTGATGTTTGAAGATTCGATGTTGCTTTGGGTAAAAAGGTGATTCCGACAGAACTGGCAAAATAAAGTTTCAAAAGAGAAGACGGAGTCTGTTTTAAGAGTGCAACGTAAACATGTTCGCTTGCCTGGTCCTCTATTAGCAAGGTTAGCATGATAGATAGATAGAGATAGATAGATAGATAGATAGATAGATAGATAGATAGATAGATAGATAGATAGATAGATAGATAGATAGATAGATAGATAGATAGATAGATAGATAGATAGATATTTATTGATCCCAAAAAATGGGAAATTACGGTGCTACAGCAGCACACGTACATAAGTCACACAACACAAAATATAAATATAAATGAGACACTAGGAAAATATATACATACATACATACATACATACAGTATACATGCAATAATAATAATATTTAATAGGAATAAAATATAAGAACAAAGATATAAGAACAGATATTTAAATATATACAGGATAGGAAAACAAAATGTGTAACTGTTTAAATGCTAAATGTATGCTAAAATGTAAATGAATCAATCGTGCAGGTTGCCCTTAGTGCAATATTGTGGTGAAGGTAATGTAACTCAAGACATGATTTTTATTCAAGCTGTCAAACAAGATAATTGTGTTCCATCAGGCCAAGCAAAAAAAATCTCCCAAAGTCTCCCGCACAGACAAGCAAGCAGGGGAAGTCACAAGATAAGTATTATCCTATTATCCAGATGAAACAGAAAACAACCTGTGGAATGCTTTGAGCTTTTAGGAAATAGTAGCACTGCAACATTGATAGATAGATAGATAGATAGATAGATAGATAGATAGATAGATAGATGTTTCTTGATCCCAAGAAAAATGGGAAATTCCGGTGTTACAGCAGCAAAATCAGTCACAAAGCACAGAATATAAATATAAATGAAATACTAGGAAAAATATACATATATACAATATACATGAAATAATAATATGAATAAAATAAAAGAACAAAAATGTGCAACTGCTTAAAGAATATGCTAAGATGTATGCTAAATGTAAATAAACCAATTGTGCAGGTTGCACAATTGTGCAGTAGTGTCCAAAAGTCTCATCTAGCACCCAGTGATGACATGTTAAAAAGTGTTATTGCCTGTGGTATTTATGATTTTCTGTAGCGGTCCATGAGTCCATGGCGGACTTAGCCAGGACCAGTTGGAATCACTTAGTAACCAACTCGGGTACTTTAGCTGTACAATTCAATGAGAGTACACGAATGTTGAAATTACATAAAATGCCTGTACAAGTTCAGTTCAAGAGTGTATGGCTGCAGCCTGGAGCGTCCCATGTCATCCGTCCCGTCTCATGCGGTCCCGTCTCGTGTCCAACGGTAAATCCAGAGGGTCAAAAATATGAAATCGCGAATAATTTTCCAGATGGAGTCACGGGTAAATTCGAGACTACATTCGTTGCAATTAATTGAAAAAACGTTTAAAAAAAATTATTATTTTGTATGATTGCAGTTACTGTTTAGTTAAAAAAAAACACCAGATATTAAAAGTATTTTATTCATTTGCATGCGATTGAATAATTTTTGTTTTTGTTTTTAACTAAACATGTCTGTAAGATAAATGCAGACTATCACACTGATGAATAAAAAAACATTTAAAGTATGTGTCCGTCTATAAAATAAATGCAGATTATCGGCAAACTAAAAGAATCCTTCTGCCATCCCAGAGTTTCTACTTTTCAAAATAAGAGCTTGCAGCTGGAATAAAATACCATATGACGCTTCAGGCTGCAGCCATACCCGTATCGTTCAGTTTGTCAAACATTTTTTCAAGAATTTTTATTTACTGTTTCTCTCATAAAGTGTCACTTGATTTATGGAAACAATCTTGAATTATACCAATATCTAAAAACAAAGCCTTTGAGTGTATGAATGATCAAAGACCAGTGGCTCTTACCTCCATAGCCATGAAGGTATGTGAGGAAATCATGTTAAATAGCCTGAAGCCCCATGTGGAGCTGTAACCTGACCCCTGCCTATTTACTTATCAGAAGGGGAGAGGGGCGGAGGATGCTATTGTCTGTAAATTGGACAGTGTCTATGCTCACCTGGATGCAGGGGGACGGTGTGTGAGAATTCTGTGCCATGATTTTAGTTCAGTGTTCAATACGATACAACCATGCATTCTTAAATAAGCTTTTGATGATGAAGGTTCCAGGCGTTTTCATCTAGTTCATTTTAAACATTTTAGAAAACAGGTCTCAATTTGTTAAGTTAAACGTAAAAGTTAAGTCATGCAATATCCTGTCAAACACAGGGTCACCTCAGGGAACTGTTTTAGTACCTTTTCTTTTTACCATTTACAAGGCAGACTAAGCTGTCAGGTTGGTAAATTTCATTGGGTTGATCGAAAATGATGACTATCGCTACTATTAATGTGAGATAAAAGCCTTTGTTGATTATTGTGATACGCATTTCCTGGAACTTAATGTTAAGAAAATGTGGTGGAAGTTTTTTGTTTAGCAAGAGAGGAATTTTGTTGGAAGTGAGAATAAAGACAGGCTGCAAATTGAATCAAAGTTTTAGTTTTCGGTGAAGGTTTAATTGTTTTCTGCAGATAACAATCAAAAATGCCAACAACCGTTTCCACAATGCACAAAGTTACAGATTGACAAGAGTTCTGTGTGGATACAATCAGTAACACACTTCTTACATATTATTCCCCCAGAGAAAAGAATACTTTGTTTGGAAAAACAGTTTAATCTTAAATATAACAATTAATGGATCTCAGGCAGACAGTTGGATCCATTACGTCTTTCTGAATATGCCATCGTGTGTCTAGTTTCTTTACCGGTCATTCTATCTTAGCTGAAAAAGAACATTTTGTCTCTTTGGACAGGCTATGGTCTCAACCTGGGACCTGCTATGATAAACACAGCTTTAGACACCTGTTTCTGTCAGACCTTATGCCATTTGTCCTTCAAGGAAAAATGCAAAGTCATAACAAATTCAGGTGTCTCCTACAAGGAGAAGACACTGAGGACAGACACAGAAATCCTATACTCTGAGAGGTATTGGAGATCTTAATGTGAATAATTAATATGAAAATCATTGGTTTACATTACAAAAACTAAAGAATTAGTCATAGATCACAGGAGAAATAAGATCACAGCTGAGACAGTGGAAATCAAAGGTGTAGAAATAGAAAGATGAACACATACAAGTATTTGGGCATTGTTTTTAATGCCGGGCTAACATGGTCTGATCATGTTGATGGGTCTACTGTATGAGGAAGCTGCAGTCCTTTAAGGTGAATACGAATATGTACAGTCATATGTAGTGTTTGGAGTTACTGTGTGTGTGTGTGTGGGGGGGGGGGGGGCTGGGGTAACTGAGAAGGACAGGATTGATAGAGTGACTAAACGGGCTGGGAAAATGGTGGGAGGGTCAAAAACAGTGGATATTAGTACAGGTACATTCAATTTCAATTCAAGTCAATTTTATTTTTAGTATCAAGTCATTACAAGAGTTATATTGAGACACTTTACAGATAGAGTAGGTCTAGACCACACTCCAGAATTTACAAGGCCCCAACAGTTGTAGTAGTTCCCTCCAGAGCAAGCAACAGTGCGACAGTGGCGAGGAAAAACTTCCTTTTAGGCAGAAACCTCAGACAGACCCAGACTCTTGGTAGGCGGTGTCTGACGACTGGTTGGGGTTAAATGAAGAGGGGCAATAACGGTCCCAAAAAATAGTAGTTTTTAGTAGTATATGATAATCATCTGGTAAAAATGACACCGAAAATACCGGGAGGGTTATGGGGCGTAGCGGTAGGCTAAGACCTCCTGTGACACAGACTAAATGGTGTGTTCTCTCTTTAATACCTCAGGCTAAGAAACAGCAGTACAAGCCCTTTAAAGTACATTTTTATAAGTTTTTATTTTATTTTTTTGTTGTAAATATGTATGGTTACACCGTCATTTCCAATTTTTTTGGAATCAATAAATATCTATTCATCAATCTCTCTATCTATCTATCTATCTATCTATCTATCTATCTATCTATCTATCTATCTGTCTATCTATCTATCTATCTATCATGTTGTAGTGCATTTGTTGTATTGCATCCTCTAGTTTTTATGGGTATGATGGCGGGTGTGGGCACTGTAATTTCCATTTTTATGGATGAAATAAACTTGACTTGACATACCTCACTATTTTAAATATGTACGTAGTTGGTTCTGGCCCTCCCACTGCCCCTTTTTGTTTTGCACTACTTATATTTTATATTTTATTCCATGTGATATTCCTTCGTGTTGACACTAAAAAGGGGTTGCACAGGTTTTGCACATGTGTATAATGACAATAAAGGCATTCTATCTTATTGATCTATGTCGTTTGTAGGCTGTTACTGTCATTCTATGAAGAATGTTGTTTGTCAGTATATTTGTTTTATTGTATTTGTTCTCTAGTTTTATGGGTATGATGGCGGGTGTGAGCACTGTAATTTCCATTTTTATGGATGAAATAAACTTGACTTGACTTGTAGCCGTGATAAATTAGCCTGAATCTAATGGTTACTTGTTCGGGAGGAAATTAGCAAACTTGGGCTCTAAGCTGTCTCAATCTTTCAAATACATCGCCAATTTTGTACCCATGGTTTGTTAGTCTCTTGTCACGCAATTGGGCAGTTGATAACAACACACAGATGAACATCACATGGGCAAATAAATTATATTAAAGTGCAATGGTGCACATTTCATCACACATACACAGTGTGATTAGATTAAATAATCACTGATGCTATTGATTTGTAACATGTGTGTACCCCTAGAGAAGACCTTTATGTGTCAAAGTTCTCTACCGGTCATTTTATCGTAGCTGAAAAGCCAACAACCTGTGTCTTTAGATGGGACCTGTTTCTGTTTCTGTTAGACATTATGGCATTGTCCTTGGAGGAAAAATGCAAAGACTAACAGTTGTCTTCTCCTTCAGGGAGGACACACAAAGAGACATTTGAAAGTCATACACCCTGAAAAGCATTGTGAATAATCAACAATACATGCATATTATAGAAGGATATGTGAAATCAGGCTTAAATGTAATTTTTCCCATTACAAAGCTTGTTCAGAGCATTACCCTCCCTGTTAACACATGATGAGCTGGTTGGACAGGTTACATCAGTATGGGACAGTGGACAAGTACAAAATACACAGAGACAGAATGAGAGACACAGGTTGTGAAACAACTGTTACTGGTGTGGTCATGTGAAAAGTCATGTAAGAGTTACATGGCCAATAGGTGCGCTCCTCCCTTTGGGAACAACTGAAGAACCATTGGACCAGGAGAGCGCTAAGAGACGTGAACAACCAATGGGAAAAGACTACGGCCAAGTAGAATAGTGTGTTAACTGTCTGATTTAAGGAATCGGGGCCATTCTATGGAGTTCCAGGGTGGAGTAGAATGGCCCACATTCATGTGTGTCTTGTAATCCTTTTGCTTTATAACTTATGATAAATAGAGCTCCAATGACAGAGGCTGTTGGGGCTTTTGTGACTTCCTGCTACAGCACATCAATTGATTCTATGTCTATGGGTAATGCTTAAAGAGGTTAAAAAAGGTGCCATTACTCTCTTGCATTGGCAAATCATTATGACCTTTGAGACAATGAAAAGCAAAACTTGAAGATATGGCTGGTAGAACAACAATTTGTTGTTGTTTAAATTTAATTTTGCAAGTGACGGGATACTGCTACATGTTTTGCAGCCCAGTTTGTTATCTTTAAAAAGGAGCCAGCTGTTTGTGGAGTAAAAATACATGATTTGGTCCCTCGACCAACAGTCAGACCATCCATGTGTTTCGTTCCGTTATTGTTGACGTCGGTGTCATTGTCTAAGGTAACGTTGAGGCTGATAGCAGTATAATCCTCATTAACACTCACGCCAGCGTTAACGTTAGTTTGAAGCTCATGAATCCTAACTGATGTTTCTGGTTGGACTTGGACCTCCGTTGGCGTGTCTGGCTCTGGCACGCGCAGTCTTTTAGTACCTTTCTAAAGCCAGGCTAATGTAACAACTTACAAACTCGACACACTTCTTTTTAGTTTCTAGGTATTCAGCAGTGACAAATCTTTCACGGTCAGGCCGCAGACAGTTTTTTCAAACTAGCATCCGTTGAGAAGCAAGCTTCTGATAGGGTGGGCCGACTGCTTACCCTTAAGTGATTCATCAAGATCTGAGATAAGTCACATAGTGCCATCTGGGTAGTGTAGTTTATGTAACATTAGGCTCACTACTAATCCCTCTGACGCTTTCTCTGTCAGTGGTAGAGTACCGACTACCAGTGAGGAGTATTTGTACGCAACGAAAAAAAGGTCCTGGGACCCGCTACCAGGTACTTTTTTTAGTACTACCTCAGTCGAGGTTCCAAGCAAGCCGAGGCGATACCAAAAGGTGACGTGAAAACCTGCAGACCGCTGGTTGGTCGGAGAGAATCCTCACTTATGACTACGTTTTTAGCAAACAAGAGTGCGGAGTGTGTTTCCAGAACAAACCGGACATTTAAAACAAATCTAGCCGGACACCGACAGATTATCCACTCTCTGCACTATTCTCACTTTCAACTGTTCGGGCTACTAGCGGCTTCATGTCGTTTCCAATATTGCACACTGTTACTTTAAAAAAACAAACAATATATATAAGAAAAGTTTTTATTTAGCTTTTCAAGTAGCGCATCAAACCCTCCCGTACTTCCCGGTCTTCTTCCTCTGCCCCCTGTGACAGTGTCCCCCCCGGCTCTGCCGTCCCAGATACATCCCAGTCGTTGTCATAAGCCTCTCCGTGACTCTCATACAGATTATACGAAGTCCAGTAGGTCAGAGCCAGAGATCTCACCAGTCGGACATCGCCCACCGGACAGTCTGCGGCGGCGAGTTTGCAAAGCGTGAATGCTCTGAAACACAAACGGTACACAGCACACATGTTGGTGTGTAATCACGTTGCTAAAGTTCATGTACTTTATATAGCGTATAGTAAATACTGACTGCGATGCTGAACACATGCAAATGTTAGCTAACGTTACCAGGAAACTTAACTTACCCTTTTGTGTTGGCGAACAACCGTCATGTCGACGTCTGAACTCCGTCAGAATTCCCAAACTGATTTTTGGTGATTTTTGTTGCTTCCTTCAGCTTCTTTTGAAACAAAACATTTCTTCTGGCCGCAGCGAGTATGCGACGTGCTGTTGTGAGTCGCGCTGAAAATTACATCATCACGCGTTGCTATGGTGACCAGCCACGCTGAGGCTTTACTCAATCTGCAATGGAAAACGGACGAAGAATGGGCCGAGCCGAGCCGAGCCGTTACCAGCAGTGGAAAAACGCCATTTGAGCACCGTCTATGGGGGGACCCCTGCTCATCCACCAGGACTGCACACTGTTGTGTGCTGAGGCCGGTGTTTTATTACACATCTATTGGCCAGACAGGGCAGTTAAGATTACATTTGTTCCATTTATCTCTGAACTCTAAAGCTGAAGCTGGGAATGATGTCACACCCATCTTGAATGCGCTCGCTGGGTTAGTCATTGTAATCAATAGCAGTTGAAAACAATGCATCAGGCTGTTTTCTGTGCATACAAACAGCATAACAACATGTCCATAGATAGAAGTTTGAAATGATTGTGTGCACGTCTGATTCAGTGAGACACAAATAAGACAGAAGTGCTAATAACAGCATGCTACAGCTTTCACAACTGTTGACGCATCCATGTTGGATTGTGACTCGGAGTACTCATAGTTTGTCCATGTTCCGTTCTTGGAAATTCAAGGTCAGGGGGCGTGTTTGCAACTTTGAGCTCGAATTTATATAAATGCCCATGAAATATATGGGACAGCAACAACCCAACTATGCACAACTCGGTGACTCTCCTCCTGCGGAAAGGACTCAAAGTATAGATCCTTCATCTGCTACATCTCCAATATGACAGTTGCACGATTAAAGTTCTAGTCACTGTGACTCTGCTCTTTTTCCTTATGTGGAAAACAGGAAAACAAGTGAAAAGTTGTTTGCCAAAGACTCTTGTACTTTGTCCTATGTATGTACCAGAGAGAGTGGCCTCTTACTGACCTAGAGTCAGTAAAAAACAATGATCCAGATGTGGGTGACAAGTGAGGCTGATGTAACGTTCAGGCAAGACCAGTTCTGGTCATCGTATGATCTGGAGGATGGCCAATCACATTCAAGTCTCTGAAATACTATATGAGATGCTTTATGTCTCACTTGGCAGAAGACGCGTTAACTTCTGGGTTTGGTGATATCATTTTGTCACTATATCTTTTTATTGTACATTCTTCAGCCTTCAATGGGGCATTATTTCATGTGTGTTTCAGTGCTCAGAGAACATTTTCCACATCACTATTCCAGAGCAACATGGGTTTTAGATGTTAAAAGATTGTAGTGATGTAATATATGATCAAAGAGTCTGCACAGGGGGTTAATTTGAATCTAGTTGTTCCACTTCTTGCTGGGCCCTGTCACAAATAGACCTATTTTTTGGGCAGCAGAGCAAAGAGGTGCTTCTTGGACGCTTCTGGAAGACGCAGTGTGTGGGACCTTTAGTCTTTGGACCTTCAGGTGCTCCTGAACCACAGCATTCCCTTATCATGCAGCTACTTGGACTCCCCCAACTCTGGAGACACATGTACAGTTACTTGAGCACAGTGCATAGTGAGGGAGTATGACCAAACCTGTCATCTGGTAGAGACCTTTATGTTGAGTTTTCCCTTGTCTCATCACACATGTGTGTGTGCGTGCGTGCGTGCATGTGTGTTGTTAAAAAAATGTTTAAAGTTAACATGCTAATGTGGCTAAATACCAAAATGACATTACTAAGAGGTTACATATTTATTTATTATATTAAGTACAATGGTACTCATTTCAATATGTGTGTGTGTAAGCTTAATTAGATAATGAATGATGCTCTTGTTATATGGGTGTAAACTGGATCATATAATCAATAAGTGCTCTTTGCAATATGTGTAAGATCATTACCCTCCCTGTTAACACGTGATGAGCTGGTTGGACAGGTTGCATCAGTATGGGACAGTGGAAAAGTACAAAATACACAGAGACAGCATGAGAGACACAGGTTGTGAAACTGAAGTCATGTAAGAGTTACATGAATTACATGTAACTCTTACATGGAAGTCACATGACCGTGTCTGAGTGTCCCAGGGACAGTCATGGGAGTCACACGCAGAGGCGGACCTGGACAAAAAATGCAGTCTTGGCACTGTAGCCACACCAGCCCGCATTACTACGCCCATGCAGCCCCACCCACGCGCACATGCGCAGTACCTTATGTAACAGATTTAAACATTTAATGTAAGTAACAATGCTTAGGACTTTTTAAAGAGCACAAATATATAACAAATTTGCACATATCTTACTATTTTATACATTTACTGTATATAGAGTCGTCTCTGGAACTGTGCAGCTTCATTGCCCCTTTCTGTTTTGCACTACTTATATTTTATATTTGATTCCATGTGATATTCCTTCTTGTTGACACTGGAAAGGGGTTGCACAGCTTTTGAATATATGTATAAGGACAATAAAGGCATTCTATCTATCGATTTATGTCGTTTGTATGCTGTTACTGTCATTCTATAAAGAATGTTCTTCACTTTGTCTGTTTGATTGTCCGTGTTTCTCTCTTTTCCACTCTGTACATAATGTCTGTCTGGTTCTCCATATTTTCATCCGTTTTAACTGTCTCTGATTAGACATGTCTGTAATTTTCCCCGAAAAATCATATTTTTGAAAAAATTAAGTATTTGTTTTTTCATGCACTGAGAAGAGTAAAAACACATTGAAGTGCGTGTATTATGCTTTTAGGCTTTTTCTCTTTCCTTTGTTTTGTTATATATCTTCTTTGTGCTTGTAATCGGTTTACAAAGTGTAAAAGCCCAAAGTCCCCCCCCCCCCCCCCCCCCCCCAAACCATCCCCAATAGAAAACACTGTTCACAAACTGCTCCAAACAGCTCTATTGTAGTTCAGCCTTTACTTACTCACTTACCAGAGACAAACCTGCGTCACTTTGTAACACATGTAATGCTAATGTACTGTGATGCACATATGATGCTAATGGAGAACCAACCAATACACTAAGAAAACTGAACGCAAGAATAACCAAACCGCTAGGAATAAATCCCACAGGAAAGACGCAGGGATAAACACAGGAGAAACAACAACAAACGGAAAACAGGCAAAGACAGCACGGACTAAATACATAAGGTAACAAGGGTAGTATGAGCCTAGTTAGGAAGGGCATGCACAGTTATGATCTAGGCTGTTCCAGTTGGTAAGAGTCTGAGGTAAGCAGTGTGCATGGGAGGCAGTGGTGGCATCAGGGCTAGAGATTTAGATTTAGGGCTAAAAAATTCTAAAAGCTGGCCCTGATTAAAAATGAAGAAAACCTTGAACAATGATACGATAAATGCACTTTGTTCCCGTGATTATTTATTGTAGGCTTACCCTTTACAAAGTCAGTAGCTTTTTTGATACCAAACTTCATTAAAGTAACAGGTCGCGACGGACGCACGTATTCCCCCTTTTTTTTTAGTGATTTTTTGGGACATTTTGGGAAAAGATGAAAAACCTGGAAAAACCGGCCCCCCTTTCTTTGGAGCAAAGGGTTTGGCGGTAAAGCACAATCATTTTTTCCAAAATGATTAATTGAGCCCCCACCCCTGAAAATGTTTACTTTAGTTTGATAGAGGCGGAAACCTTTCATGACCCGGCTAAAACAAGCAGGGGAACATTTTTGATTTTATGACAAAGCAGCTGGTTTAAAAGGGGAAAATTTCCAGAATTTTTCTGTATGCTGTTAGAGTTTGAATGGTGAAAGCTTTAAAAAAAAAAAAATCAGAAAAACAGTAATCAACCCTTTTCCCTCCCGTTGTTTTTTTGGGTCAAAATTTTACCCCCCCTAAAAAATTTTAAAATCCGATTTTTTTTTTAACCAAAATTTTTCCCCCCAAAATCCCGGGATGGTTTCCCCACAAAGTCTCACAAGTTAAAAAAGATAATTCAACTTTTTTCCAGTATGGCCTTTTGGGAAAAAAAAATTGGTAAAAAAAAACTTTTTTAAAAAAAAAAAAATAGAGAAAAAAATTTCAAAAAAGTGACAAAAGTGAAAAAGGGCACAAAAAATGACAAAAAAAGTGGGAAAAAATGTCCCCCCCAAAAGGGCAGAGAAACAAATCTTTTAAACATTTTGGGGGGAAAAACCCACAAAAAAAAAGGACCAAAAAAATGACAAATAAAATGGGGGGAAAAACACAAAAAGGGGCGACAAAAGGGGCAACCATAAACCCCCGATTAAAAAGGTTTTTTTTTTTTTAAGTTCCAGGTGGGTGGGGGGAAAAAACAACCCAGGGTTTAAAAAGGAAACCCGAAAGGAGCCCCCGGGGTTAAAAGGGGAGGGAAATTTCAGGGAAAAAAGATGGAGGGTTGAGGCTGTTGCACCATTTAACAAGTACTTACAAACCTCTTCTCACATCCCTTGCAAAAGTAAATTTGCATAAAAATGTACTACCATGTCCTTCATTGGTTTAGTAATCATCAGCAAGGTTTGGCCTACATGTGTTTGGAGTTTCCTTGATAGAGGTTGAACATTGACCTCATTGTTTTTTGGAGCTATTTATTAACACAAGGTCAGTCTGTTGGACTATTTAACACAGGACACTGGGTCAGTTATCTGTGTGACGTCCTGTCGTATTATTTAACACTTCCCACCCAACGTAGCACAAGTACACTTTATGTTTGACAACCACTTTTTTCAGATTGTTTCAATGACATTTCCAACTGCACTTCAGTTCAATTTTATTTGAATAGTGCCAAATCACAACAACAGTGATCTCATTGTGCTTTTCATAAAAGAGCAGGTCTAGACAGTACTCTGTGATTTTATTTACAGAAACCCAACAATTCCCACCAAGAAAACCAAAAACTTCCTTTTAACCCTTGTATTGCCTTCTGAATTATGAAAATCAGCACTTTTGTTGACAACTTTTAATGAATGTTATTTAACTTTTTCAGACTTTTTTTTCCCTTTTTTTCAACACTTTTGATGCTTTTTTTTCAACATTTGTCACTTTTTTGACGTTTTTTAACACTACGTAACACCAACGTGCTAACTTCAGTTTTACGGTTATTTTTGGAATTTACGGTCAATAAACCTCATTTATAGGAAATTATACCTAATGTTTGAGTTAGAAAAGCAGAAATTAGGAATTATTTAGACCAAAATTAAAGGAATGGATGTTGATGGATAATCACAGACTGGAATATATCAACTTTTACTCAATACTATTTCAAAACCACTTCAATTCTTTTTTTCAATGCTATAAAATTTAATAAGCACACCCCATAATTGATAAAAGTAGAGATTGTGTGGAATCAATCACGTTATTTAGGGGAATTAAGAAGAACATTGATATAGGAAAACGGGTCAATTTGACCTGAGTACAACATGAGGGTTAAGAGCAGGAACCTCGAGCAGGACCATGGCTCAGGGTGGGAGGTCATCTGCCTCAACCGATTGGGGGGGGAGAGAGAGAGAGACAGAACAGAGACAGAGAAAGAGAGAGAGAACTACAGACAGAGACGAGACAGACAGACAGGGAGAGACATGAGGGTTGCAGGAAACAGTCAGCTGTTAAAGACACTCCTGGGCAGTTAAGTGCTTGGGTTTTGTTTTTTGACTTCATATATTTTTAAAAATGTCTTGTGTCGGCGATGACAATGAAGTTAACCGTTTCCTGTACGTGACTCTGACACCGCCTCAAAACGGACAACCAAGGTTGCCGACTCTTTTCCAATTAATGAAGCTAGCAGTAGCTCCAAAAGTCCCTAAAAATCCGTCATGAAGTCAAACCCCTTGGTTGCAGATTGGTAACGCCATCACCAATGATTTCCATAAGGCTTAGTGGCTTTGTAGGCTAACGGCCTTCTGCTAAGGAGAGAGACCCCATGCGGTTGGTAAAAGAGCCGTGGGCTGTGATTACTCTGAGCAGTCTTAATTGCAAATTTTCACCAATTTCTTTTTGAGGATCTAAAAAGTTCCTCAATCTAGAAAGAAAATGGCCATGTTGGCAACACTGCTGACAAGTCTGATCACTGGTTACATGAGTGTCCATCGCATGGCAACATCCAGTTGCTGTTATTCAAAACCTGCCATCCCCCATGTCTTTGATCATTCTAAGTTGTTTATGTGTGGCACGTAAAGACTGTGACTGTAAGTAACCCCACTTCATTCATGAGTCCAAGAAACACTCAGATTGTTAGATTGCAACATTAATAAGTGGATCAAAGGGAGATTCTTTTATCTTGGATCCAATAAAGTGGAAATCAATCAGGCCACAAGTTGTTTCTTGGGTTTTGCTGGTTTATTCAAACACACATGGAACAAAAGTGCCAAAGTCAAAGCACACTGTCTCATGTTCTCCAGTTCACTCTGCAGATTTTCCTCAAATCTTTGAATAAAAGGTATTATGAACCATCTCAGTCTCTCTGATCATTTTATTGATTCTTTATCGGCACCAAAGAAAATCCCCAACAGGTCTCTGTTGAGGCTTTTTAAAGCAACTGAAGACTCTGTCTATGCAATAAAATGGACCAACATCATGAAGTTTGTTCACTGCTGGCTACCAGTTAGCAGTCATACACAACTAAGGCTGTCAGTTGAATAGCATTTGGAGCTAATGTTAGCAATCAAACAATCATAGATAGCTAAAACGTTTTTGAAATGTTTCCCATCATTCTGTTATTGTTGGTAATGAGAGACGTTTATTGTTTTATTGATTTCACAAATTTCAGTATGGCAAGTTATGGCATAAACCATTTAAATCTGAGCATGCGCAACACATCTGCACTCGACTCACATCAGGTAGTGACATCGGTAAGCATTCAGTAAGGCAGGAAACTTTATAGCTAGCTAACGCCGTTTTTCCATTATATGGTACCTGCTCGACCCACCTCGTCTCTAATCGCCTTTTTTGGTTTTTCCATTACATGGTATGCTTGGCTCGGCTCAATTAGGCCATGGTGTCCCATCCGCCATTTTTCCCTTGGAGATTGATGACATTCTTGCCACCTGGGAACATCAGGGACCGTCCCCGTGATTACGTTGTTTTTCCAACTGCCAGCATTCACATGGTTGAGATGCATGTTCTTCTTTTATGTTATATTGGCATAACAACTTTTTATCACTATTAGCATTACTGCTACCAACTGTTGGGCGTAGCCTAGAGCGTGAGGTGTGTAAAATCATGGAGACCACAATAACAAAGGACACCCCAAAGCTCTTCAATTAGCCTACGCATTACTTTCCTCACTACAGTTTGTACAAGAGCTCAACATATATGCCTACCTGACTTGAATTGGTTTACTTCCTCCTGGCAATAGCACACAACTTTTTATAACTAATTTCAGTTACTCTGTTGAAACCAGTGGACGTCTACAACCTAAATCAATAGCACATTGTGGAAATTTTCTATTTTTATGAAAAGTTTCTAACCAATCAACACATTTGATTGATCGTCGGCCGTGTTTCTGTACGTCAGTTGTCAACAACGCGTCACCAAATGGGAAACTCTGTTAGCAAAATCTAGCCACAGTTTCCCACCTTTGATTTGATACATGAAGCGACGTGAATGATGACGTTTTCACTGGGAAAAATGTTTCTCCGATGCCCATGAATGCACGGTTACAAAGTGTGTTGCTTTTGATTCTCGACATGTGGTTGTTTGCCACAGCCAGAAGACAAATTTTCTTTCAAAAGAAGCTGGAGGCACCAAAAAAAGACTGTTGGCTAAACTATTTAAAAATGGCGGGTTTGCTCAGGGACACCGCCCGTCTGTCGCTAGCAATGAAAACCCAGTGATTAGTAACAATTCTCTCCGACCAATCACTAGTCTGCAGATTTATTCACGTCACCTTTTGGTATCACCTCAGCTCGCTCGGAAACTCTTGGAAGGTGGTACTAAAAAAGTACCTTTTAGCAGGTACCAGGGATTTTTTTTCACAATGGAAAAACCAAAAAAGATGAGTAGAGTCGAGGAGGTACCATGTAATGGAGAAATGCCATGAGATAGACACCTTTGTTCTTCTTCAAACCTTTTCTTGCTTTGAACCTAAACACTGCCTAAGTCACCGATGTACCACAGCATGACAAAGGCAAGAGAGAGGAGACCAGTACCCAGTAGGTCTCCGAGGGCGGTAAGGTAGGGTATGGAGTAACTGTCGGGGTCTTTACCCCTCCGCCAGAGACAGTGGACGATACAGTCAGCTAAGCACAGCAAGGAGAAGACCTAAGAGACAGACACAAGTGATAGTGTGAAACAATGACGAAGTATGCAGAGAAAAAAAAGGACCACGTCCATGTGACTCACCTGAATCAGGGAAGCAGACAAGAAGGCGACAGTCAGTAGAGGACTGGGCAAAGTGGTGCCTCCTTTCATCAGGTGAATAGTGAGTGAGAAGAGCAGCTGACCAGGGATCACCAAGAGAAGCAGAATCTGAGCAGATCGATGGTTTGCTCCTGTCATGAAAAACCTGAACGTTAGACCATGCACTTGTTGTCCTCCTGGGTCAAAATTGACCAGGTCTATTTGCCTATGTCTATTCAGACCTGGCATTAACATGCGTCTTAGGTGATCCGATCATAGGGGGACTACGGAAGAGGATTACGTCCACTGATGAAAAATGTATGTGAGTTCTGACCTTTTTCTTAGAATTCTGAGATTAAAGTCAGAATTCTGCGGAAGAAGATTGGTGCCACTGGTGAAAATTTATGTGAGTTCGGACTATATTCTCAGAATTCTGACTTTTTTCTCAGAACTCTGAATTCTGAGAATAAAGTCAGAATTCTGACTTTATTCTGAGAATTCTGAGATTAAAGTCAGAATTCTAAGAAAAAAGTCAGAACTCACAAAAATGTTGCACCAGTGGCCCTAATCCTCTTCCATAGAATTCTGACTTTAATCTCAGAATTCTGAAAATAAAGGCAGAATTCTGAGAAAAAAAGTCAAAATTCTACATTTTTCATCAATGGCCCTAATCCTCTTCGGTAGGGGACAGCTCTAACTACAGGTACATTGAGACATTCTGATCTGAACAATCAGACCACAGATATATTACAAGTGTGCCAAACATCTTGGGCCATTTGGTTTCTTCTGGAACACACCAAGGAATTGACACAGTGTGCATCCTTTCCTTCCTTATGTTAATTACCGTCAGACGAGACATGGGAGGGGCTGCCTCCCTCCGGTTAAAAACAACAATACATTTGAATGGAAATGATGTGCGTGCTTATTTGCATAAAGAGCGGGGAGTGAAGTGTTCACTGCATGCATGTGGAGTTGCATTCTAATGCCAGGTGTGAAGAGATGTCTTCTTGGGATGTGTGAAGGGGCAATGGCAAGGGCGTGTTAGGCAATGTGACAAAGCTTAGAACATGGATCGCAGATAAATACACACTAAATAAAACAAGTGAAGGGAATAATGAATGCCTATGTGATGATTTTTATTCAGTAGAGCAATATTGTGTTGCTGTCCATCAGTACTAATTATTGTCAGGCTCTTGTGCAGAGACTTTTTCCAGAAATAATCACCTGTATGAAGGCACAGGGCACTGCAAAAGACATTGAAAATCATGCCCAATGCTTATTTCTGTATTTACTTTTAATATGATTTTCTGATTTCCCGTGGCCCTCCCCTGATTGGTTCTTGGTCCCCACTGTGCCAGCTCTTTTAAACAAATCGTAGAATCGCCTCTGTGCATCTAATTGTCTTTATTTAAATGTGTTGACCATCTGATCTTTACCTGAACCAAAGAAAGTGCGACAAGGGCTGAAGCAGCCCTTACGGTCCTCAGGAACCTCCCCGGGTGAGTAATTCAAATGCAGTTTAGTAGAAATACGGCTGGACTGTATGGAGACGAGGTTTCCTCCAATACCTGTTAGAAAAGAAAAGGTGGGGGCAGGGTCAGCACTTACATTTGCATGTCATAAGTGATTTCAATAAAGCTTCCTTTAGAGTCACAAAGGGATCTAAAGGCCTAGACCTTTTTTTCAGAGACGCAGAAGTACTCTCCGAGACCTGTAAACAGACTTTCATGTTTAAAATTGATGGAATTCCACTTAAAGTCATCTTGACCTCAAAACACTAAACATGCACCAGTTGGAGCTTGTTATCCAAAGCTTTGTCTTCCTTGTCCATGACTTTAGGCACAGACATCTGATTAGCTTCTCATAAATAGACAGGACTTTTACAATAGTGTTTTCAAACCCTTTTTGTATATTTTAGCATAATTTCTACAAAGATACAGACATATATGCGTGCTTGCAATCAACCATCTTTCAAATATATTTTGTTTTCAGAGTCCATTTTCATAGAAAAGGCAAAGTTTTGGATCAGTGTGCCTTTGTCGTTACTAACCTTTTAAAAGTCAGGGTATTTTATGGTTCTAAGAAAGTAAAGATTCTTTTGAAGTGAGGGAGTGATGTTTGGATGGATCTAATGGAGATTCCAGAGATGGTGGGGAGAAGGGTGAGGCCTCAGAAAAATATAAAAACTAAACCAAGTACTGTGAGACTCAACGTAGCCTAAGGACTCATTCATTTCTCTATTTATTGGGCCAATGTTGTTGGTTTATAGACCATCTTCACAAAACATTAGTAGCCCAGAAATGCAATTATAAAAGCAATTCACCATTTATGACTGGAGCATAAACTATGATTCCTGCCAGGTTTGGATCTGACACAGTCTTGTCCAGAATAAGTCCTCCAATACTAAAAGAAACACAGACAAAAAACATAAACATAAATTGCTCCTTGTAAAAAATATGACAAGCAGTAGTCTGAATGCATGTGAATGCTTTTGCAAAGGTGTGTGAAGGCGAGTACCTGCTGATGAACATGGCTGTAATGATTGGTTCCCAGCCTGTGCGGAGCAGGATGCAACTGGCTGGGTGTTTGGACGAGATGACCACCCAAAGAGGAGTCAGGCACAACAGTAACAGAACCACCAGGTACAACACATGGGGATACAGATCTGAAGAGAAAAAGGAATCAGTCTCAAACTGGTATGGATGTGTTAGTTTCAGGATCATGAGTACCATCTGTAGGCCAAAAGGGAAAATGACATGCCCTCTGACAACCAGTCTATGTCAGATTCAAATTGGCATACCAGTGCTGTCCTTCTCTTTCTTTACCTATAAGGGAGTAGAACCAACGACTGAAGCAGGCCAGCAAAGCAAGAGTGATGAGATCTCCAAAGCTGGCGGCCATGGGTGTGGCCACGTTGTCAGGGTTGAATCCCATCCGCTTGGATCCAATGATCACTCCCACCATAATAATACCTAGAAAGGGGTTAAAGACAGTACAGGTTCTTGATACATGAGATGACATGGGATCAGTCCTGAGAGGGAAAGACCTGATAAACTTCAACCTGAATGGAACTAGAAAAACCCTAAACTCTTTCAATTTCAAACCGATTGCTCCTCGGTTTTAATTAGAAACAAAATGAAGGTGATGTTGAGGCAAAAAAGTGGAGCCTACAAGAAGAGGTATACCTTCCTGCCTATATACGTAGGCAGCCCATAATTCATATGCATCTGCCTCTGTGGGATGTGGCAAAACTGAAGAAATTGTTGTTTAATCTGAAGACATTCACACAGTGGTAAATCCTGTGCAGAATGAATTTTAAAGGCCTAGATGATCCTTGCCACACTCCCTGTTCATACTTCCCATTTCTAGAATATTTTATATCATGGAGCAGCTCAATTAACTAAAATATAATTTTCCAGGTATTAAGGAGTCTTTGCTTAGAAAACCAGTCAAAGAATAATGTTTAGGTGAAGATTGAGAGGATGTATGATGCTGGCCCAAACAGGATTTCACAGAAACACAGGGGTCAACAACTCTAAATGTATAATGTATGTGTAATGTCTGAATATGTATGAATAATTTACCTTGATCAATTAAACTTAATTATTCATACATTACACTTACACATTCAAACATTGAAGGGTGAAGCAGAGAGGGAGACACTGGGACGTCAGACGGTTTGAACAGGTGTAATGATGACGTGTGTAGGGATGTGATGCACCTGTCTAAGGACAGTGGTTCGAGGTGACGGCAGGTTACGTTCTTACCTTGCAGAAAAGAAGCCACGAAGGCGGTAGAAACACTGGTTGAAACCAGGAGCATCACATGGTGTAAGGGCATCTCTCCCTCTACTATCCAGCCCAACACGGTCGCCATCAGAGAGGCTAACAGGCCGAGCACTGTGGCTTGTAGCTGTAAAATGAGAGTGGTGGCAAGAAAGAGTCATAAGTCATGGTGGATTGCAACAGAACTGTGCAGATAAACAGGTAATAACACAGAAATGGTTTTTCATATGATAAAATCCACATTGTTACGGTAACATAGACATTATAAAAAAGTTTCTTTTCCTAAATGAAAATAACGTACAGTAATAATGTACAGTACCTGCTTAAGCGCCAGGTTCCCAACGATCAACATCCACTTTTCTCTGGCATGTTCCATTTTTCCTGAATTCACCTGACAACATCAGATATGTATAAAGTCATTAAAAGAAAAGCATTACATTTATGCTGTATACAAACGGCTGGTTGCTGTATTTAAAATGGGAGTAAATAGAGCATTTGTTTAAATAATTTTTAGCCAGATTAAACCCTAAAGGAGCATTAACAGCACCAGAACGCAGATGAATACGCCATATGAGGTTTTGGCATGTTAATGAACAATAATTATGATCATATAGGAGCATTAAGAGGACCAGAACGGGATTGACTCTAAACAAACTACAGTTCCCATTTTCATCATAAAGAGGAATATCTTCTATCCACAGCGTGGCTCATTAATGACACAGAGGAAGACGCTATATCAGGTTTTGGCGTGTTAATGAACAATAATTATGATCATGTATGATCATTATGTACTCACCTCTTCCCGGAAAACATCCTTTTAGATTATCTGATTTGTTTGACTATTGTTAGTGAATTTGTTAGTGCAAGTTCATCTGCAGCTGTGGTCTTCACAGCTCTGTGAGGAGTTTCACACGAGGACAGAAAACCCATGATGCAATGTGACAAAAAATGTAATAAGAGGTTGTTGCCCTGTCAATCCATTTTCATGCAATTCACTTTCGTCCAACTCGGTTTCCTGTCTCTGTTTTAGTGCATGTGCAATTTATAATGCGTGTAATGTTCTAAACTTTTCTAACTTATGATCTTACTAATTGTGTACAAACTATAAATAGAACAATGACATAAGGTCACTTCTTGTCTACACCAGTGTATGTGGGTGATTAGATTAAATTACCAAGTTCATATTGGTTGGTGTGTGTGTGTGTGTGTGTGTGTGTGTGTGTGTGTGTGTGTGTGTGTGTGAGTGTGTGTGTGTTGTGTGAGTGTGTGTAGGGTTTTCCCAGCTGTTTTGGGTATTGTAATGGGAAAATGACATAGACAATGATTTTCTCAGAGTAGTTATTCATTTAGTAAAGTAAGTCTTTGTTATAAGTAAACACCGTCACATATGTCTCTGAAAACACGTGATAGTTCCTAGAATGGGGCCTCTAGTGTCTAGGGACAGATAAAAATGTTGTGACTCTGTGAATCTCCACGGTGAACAAATGGCAACCAAATGCCGGCGCCTAGAAGACATGCAGAGGTCAGTTTGCCCGAACTGTAGGTTAGAAACCGAACCAATCTATGTACAGATAAATCTCTGAATTCTAAGGTAGAATGGCAGCTAGAGTCATTTTCTGACGTACTGGACAGATGCACGGGGACAGCTCTGTCTCCAAGAAGTCTGAAGAATAAGATGAGGTGTTTTATTTAAGATTAGGTTTTTTTCCAAACATGGTATGGTTTCTGTTGGGGCAAAAGGGGATATAAGGAGTTGTCGGGTGTTACGCGGGACACAGAACTGTGGGGTCACCTTGTCACTCTGTTACTCTGTTTCATTGTGCAGTACAGTTCTTGTAATTTTTTGATTGTTCTCTCGAGAAAATGATTAAACTCTTCCACCGAATATCTAAACTTTTAATCCAGTTTGCAGCCTGTCTTTATTTTGTTTCAACGAGGTCTAACACCAAGGGTCACAACACAACTGCAGACAACAAATTGACAAAATGAGACACAACAGGACTACAAAGAGACAAATTCCAACAGAGAGACACATATTGTATGGGGAATTGATATTTTTAATGCTATTTTTAACTAAAAACTTAACATTTCCTTGAGGAAGGACGCCTAAACCCCCTCGCCAAATACGCACATTTAAGTCTTCCACAAAGCTAGGAAAAACACTGTACACGCACGTGTGTGTGTGCGTATATGTGTGTGTGTGTGTGTGGGGGGGGGGGGGGTTAACATGCACACATACTCACAGCAGTCGAGAGTCTCGAGGCCAGAGTCATTTCCAGGTTTCCTTTCATGCCTAATATTGCCGTCACCAGGATGAAGAGCTCGGCGACTTCTTGGAACACGACCCAGTTCTGCCATGAAAACACAATCGGACACTTCATATAGAAGATGAACCCCCAGTCAAAACCAACACAACAAACACACAATGGTTCCATCTTTGTTTTCAGCCAAGGTGAAGTTTACAACAACTTTGTAATTCAAAATTAGTTGTTAAAAGTTGTTCCGATCTCCTTCATTCAGCTTCTGAGGCTTTTGGAATGACAAGAAATAATGACCTCAAATAAAAGGTACAGTTTATACCGTTTACATGTCCTCTTTGTCTTTATTTTCCTCACCTGAACAACTTCTAGCAGCACCCCAGCCGACACAGTCCCGAGCCCGGCCAGAAGAAATGGCACCAGGATCTGAAGCACCATGGAACAGACTGACTCAGCAGGTGCACCAGCGCCACCTGCATCCTTTGCGCTCACAGATCCACTAAACCTTGACCTACCACAGAGTTCATTCGGGAGCAAAAGGTCCGTCTCAGTGTAATCCTGTTGCTCATGATGGAGACTGGTGTTAACTGGTGAAATATGCCCATTAGAGCTAACATGTTGGGGACCTCCAGAGTGTTGAGATGTAGACAGGTTGGATCCGTACTGTTGGCTGGTGCCTCTGCCCACAGAGCCACTTCGGGGCTGTGGCTGAACTTGTGACTGCAGGACAACCATGCTGTAAATCCGGCAGGATTGTTATTATTCCTCCTGCTACGGGCTCTGGAGAAACAGTGGCGCCTGTACTGGTAACAAACAGTTGGCCTAAAAGAAAAATGAGCAATGGCAAAAAGAATTAAAACCATAGCAATAAAGAATTGGTGGATGCATAGCAGTAAAACAATACAAAAAGGAGAAAAGTAAAGTCAAAAACGCAGCATTTAGTTAAACAGTCTAGTACTGTGATATTATGTGACTTATTTCCCTTCCATGAAAAATCAACTGTGTGACTGGCATTTGGAACGCTTGGCTGTCACACAGGCTTTCTCAGAGTCATCTGATTGCATAGACTGCCTGCATTATCATTCTTCATGCCTGTTCCCGTAAGCAACACTGAGGCTGCATTGTCTGACTTAGTCCTAAGAAATGGACTTCCAGCCGCTGAAGGTATCAAGGTTAACGACAGCCGAGCTTATCAAGCTGTGAGTGAGGAATTGTTTAAAATGTATGAGTGAATTAAAGCTGCAAGCAGCGTTGAACGGGCCCTCGATCCTCGTGGGTTACCAGCAGACACCGCTCCTTCCAACCGTGCATTGTGTCTGCACTCAGACACTACAAATCGTCGCCAATGAAAAGGGAGCTCCCTGCTGAGTTGTATGATACCTCACACAAGACTCTACGTCATACAGTTAATTAGCTGTGAATGGGGTGTGGCTAAAACATAGTGGGCGGGGCATATCATGAAATAAACGGGAACTCTCCGCAGAGTTTAATGACACCTCACACAGGACTCCACCTTAGACGGTTCTGGACCCGTGAAAGAGGGCGTGGTGAAAGTATAGGGGCCGGCTCAGTATCACAAGACCACACATTCTATGTTTCAGGTAAATCAGATGATGTTTGTCATATAAGGCTGATTTCCTGTTGCCAGTGGTGGGGCGATAAGACCAAAAGTCAATATTGACCTGTAGATATCCTCAGGCCTGGACTCTTGTTGATTGTGGGAAATTTCAATTATACACGATAAGATACACTGCAGTTACAGCCGCTGAAAGCAGTGATGAACGGGCCCTCGCCCCTCCCAGCGTGTCGGGGGTACTGGCGGATGCTGCCCCTTGCAAAGGTCCATTATTTGTTAAAGGGGGCTTGGCTTAAGCATATGGGGCGGGGCAAACAGTTACTAATTAAAAAGGAACTATTTGCTGAGTTCAATGATACCTCTCACAAGAGTTTACCTTAAATGGTTCACAAGTTATGAAAGGGGGCGTGGTCAGTGTGCATGGGTGTGGCTAGAGTATAGGGGGCAGCTCAATATCACATGTAGACCACACATTCCCAGTTTCATGTAAATCGGAATAACTTTTACAACCGTTCCGGTTTCGACAGCCACCTACAGGAAGTTGGTTCTCTATAACTTGCACATTGTTATCAAAATTCTTTTGATAGCTTTTTGTCATGAGGGTACACTGAGTCAATAAGCAGGTTTCTGTGCAGATAGGATTCACGGCCCAGGAGGAGTTAGACAAAGTAGGTTTTCCATTTATTGCAAAAAAAAATTAAACAGCGCCATCTAACGGCCAATTCACTCAAATTTTGGCAACGCTCAACCCCCTACGGGGAACAACTTCGTCAAGTTTCGTCATCATCGGAATACTGTCGCAAGATACACAACTTCCAAGTTGGTCCCCCCTAACTTTCACATATTTTAAAATTAATCAAAATTAATTTGTCAAATCTTTGACATCAGGGTCCAGTATCGTGATATTTTATTTTGCAATATTGTATTGATTTTCAAAAACGCCATTTAGATTAATTTTTTTTAACCTTTGTGTTGTCTTCCCGTTGACCTGCAACTTTGTGTTTTTCCGGGTTGAAATTTCAACATTTTGTTCTTTTTCTACACTTTTCTCAATGTTTTTGTTAATTTTTTCAGTGTTTTTAATGTTTTTTGGCACTTTTTTCCGGGTTTTTTTGGTTACTTTTTCAGCGTTTGAAAAAAGAACGTTTTTGTTGCTTTTTTTATTGCTTTTTTTCAACATTTGTCACTTTTTTCAACGTTCTTTTCTGATATAGAAAGTTTTTGTAAACCGGTTTGACCCGAGGACAACAGGGTTAATTCTTATTCTTTTTTTTAGACTACGAGCAAAACTATTGGTTCACGTTTCCATTGTGTTTAAACCCACTACTGCTGGATGGCTATGCTGAGGGCTTCATTTGAGCCGGAACACTCCGGAACATGTTCCAACACCTCCAACGTTAGATCCCGAACCTCCTGTGTCACTAAGAAAAATTAATCGCCTAAATGACAAAAATATATTCCTGTATGTGTAGTGTTCAATGTTGTTACCTGTCTAATTAGTCTTTATTCCCCATTGAAGTTCCACAAAATCTTGTGTTTGTATTTTTGATGCGTTTTGAGGTGAATTTTCTAGATGTATTGGTAAATCCCAATATATCGCCTTACACACTGTATCGAAATATATTGTAATATATTGAATTGTGACCCATGTATTGTGATATGTATCGTATGGCCAGATTCTTGCCAATACACAGTCCTAATAAATTAGAGGTTAAACTGCTTAGTTTGTAAGTTTGACGGAAATACATCATTTTATCATGATGTATTCATAGTCAAGCAACTTCTAATCATCAAATCTTCATGGTCAGAATTGCTGGCCCCTTATTTTGCAAGGACCACGTGTTGTAAGCCAAAAATGTATTAAATCAATCAAGTGCTCAATTTTAGAAGAAGTAGTGAACCCATAAAACTGCAGATGCACAAGAATATCTAAAGGAAAGTCAATCAAACAAACACTGTATAATATATAAAAGGATTTCTTCTGATTTCTTAAACTGTAATCATCTCCAAGATCTGGATCAAAGGGTTAATGGCAAAAAAGAAAATGTTTTAATTCTCATTTAACATCAGTTTGTAATGCATAGTTTCTCTTGGATTGCTTGGTCTCTCCAACAATCCAAAAGAAACAACGTGTCAAAATGTGTATTTGTATGTATTTCAAATTGAAAGTCGGATCAACATTTGGTATAGTTAGGAGTAGAATATAAAAAAGTGCCTTACCCTTCATGGGAAACCGTAGAAAAAGAAGCAGCATCTATTCTCACACTCCTGACGCGGTCCAGTTTGGAGAAAATATTCCTAACACTCTAACCACTCTAACACTGCTGACTGGAATTCTTCCTTGTGGCCTCTGTCGGTCTCTGAATTGTGTGCTGAGTCTTCAGTGGGATATTACCCTAGCTCTCCCCTACACACACACCCTCACACACACTCGCGGATGAGACAAGGGAAGAATTAGGTAACATAAAGGTCACTACCATGTCACAGGTTGAGTTCTATTTGGCCATACTCATTAAGCCAGTCATGTGCTCAAGTAAATGTACGTGTGTCTCCAGAGTTGGGGGAGGCCAAGCAGCTGCATGATAAGGGAATGATGTGTTTCGGGACCACCTGAAGGTCCAAAGACTAACACCTTGTTGTCAAACACATACACTAACAGATAGGTTGTTCTATTCCCCAGACAGAGATCGAGTGAACTGAGCAATCACGGCCACTCAAGACAACGCTTGAGATTCCACCGGTTGTGACGCAGCGCCTTCCAGAAGCGTCCAAGAAGCGGATCTCAAACTCTGTAGCACTAAAATGACGTGCTTGGGATTATTTGTGCATTGCAGTGTCTCGGTCTCCCCAACAGAGGGTTGGGGGGTGTTGCACCACTTAACAAGTACTTACAAACCTCTTCTCACATCCATTGCAGAAGCATTAGCTTGAAACAATATCATTTACTGCCAGGTCCTTCATTGGTTTAGTGATCATCAGCAAGGTTTGGCCTCCACGTGTTCGGAGTTTACTGGTAAGAGCTTGAACTTTGACCTCGGTTGTTTTTTGGAGCTATTCGATAACACAAGATCAGTCGGTTGGGCTATTTAACCTTTGTGTTTTCATTCATCCATTGCCCTATGCACCGTGTGTGTGTGTGCATGTTGTGATCTTCTGCAGGTCTCAGCTACTCTGTGTGTGTGTGTGTGTGTGTGTGTGTCTGTGTGTCTGTGTGTCTGTGTGTGTGTGTGTGTGTGCGTGTGCGTGTGCGTGTGCGTGTGCGTGTGCGTGTGTGTGCAGGAAACAGTCAGCTGTTAAAGAAACTCTTGGGCACGTAAGTGCTTGGGTTTTGTTATAACCTCATAGTTTTGTGTAAACTTTCTTGTTGCAGAGATGACAATGAAGTTAACCGTTTCCTGTACGTGATTTTGACACCACCTCAAAACGGACTGACGAACAGTGTTGCCCACTCCTTTCCAATAAATGAAGCTAGCAGTAGCTCCACAGGTCCCTTAAAAATCAACAATGATGTCAAACCCCTTGGTTGATGTCACCAATCATTTCCATTAAGCTTTGTGGTTGTGAAGGCTAGGGGCCTGTTGCTATGCCCATGTCTTTGATCATTTAAGATACACTCAGATTGTTAGATTGTAACATTAAAAAGAGGATCAAAGGGAGATTCTTTTATCTTGGATCCAATAAAGTGGAAATCAATCAGGCCACAAGTGGTTTCTTAGCTATTGCTGGTTTATTCAAACACATGGAACAAAAGTGCAAAAGGATAACCCACAGTCTGCCCCGACAGAATGCAGACCCAGCTTCTATAATAACATTTATGGAACTCCGTGTGACATGGTGCCAACACTGCTGCGAGGCTGCTGACCAGGTCCAGCAGGACAACGCATATAACTTCCATCTCATCCCCTTTACATTTATAAGTTCAGGATTAATTTTAAGGTTTTTGTTCTGACATAGTATAGAGCCTTGCATGGTCAAGCAACTGTCTACATCTCTGACGTGCTCCATTCTTATACTACTAGTAGGTCACTTGATTAAAACAAAAGCTGGCTGTGACTTGGAAGTGGTAAATTCCCTTCCTATTGCCATGCCGAGCTGCAGGGACAACAGCTGTTTTTATATCAGCTAACCTGATCAGAGAAAGTCAAGGTCCCATATGGTAGTCTTGTGAAAATGGTAATTAGACAATTAAAGATTTAGAATTACAATAAGCTGCTTTGATTGGTGGAGAGGTGGGTGTGAGGCATTTACACTGACCAGCACACTGTAGCATGCTCTCCCGTTCACTCTGCAGATTTTTCTCAAATCTTTGAATAAAACGTATTGTGAACCATCTCAGTCTCTCTGATCATTTTATTGATTCTTCATTGGTACCAAAGAAAATCCCCAACAGGTCTGTGTTGAAGCTTTTGAAAGCAAGTAAAGACTCACATGCTTATTTCATATTTTTATTGCTTGTTTCTTTGGCATTTCTTTGCCTCATTTGTAACTATTTTACTCTTGTGAATCACTTAGTGACTGTTCTGTAAAAGTGCTATATTAAATAAACTTATTACACAGTTTTTGATTCTCATTAGTCGGTCATGGCATTCCGCGGTCTGCTGTTTCTGTATAACAGACCTTCAATAAGTATAAAAGAGCGTTGCCCCCCTTCAGATTGGGGCCCTGCATCACCCTGACAATAGTCTGGATCAACGGGAGTACATTTCTAGTATAACTGTCTGTCCCTCAGCTTCCACTTTCTGTGTGCTCTTAAAAAAATCCCTTCTCTTCGGGAACAACAACCAATTTCACTTACAAAAAAAATTGTTAAAATAGCCTACAAATTTAAAGATCAAGTGGACATTTTTACATTTCCTGTTCTACTAATTACAATCATACAGTCAGTTAGGCATTTGGTCCTCATTTTGTCAATAGAAAACAAGAAGTGATCTAATCAGCATTTCCTATACCTAGTTATGTGCTATGTTATATGCTGTACACCACATGCACAATAAGAATTTCTGTATACCCACTACATATTCAACTGAGATACATAACATTTACAATATTGACTGAAATACATTGTAAATTAGGGGATAGACCTACTTTCATTTCCTTTTGTTTATTGTCCGAAAATCTATAAAAATGACATGTAATGAGTAAAAAGTAAAAAAAAACTGGGTCCTAAAAACCTAAAAAAGTGTGCTACCATTAAAAACAGTACTGGAACTGTATGAGCTTCTTAAGCTCTATTGTGTGCATCCATGTCTTTGGCAAGTTGCTAGGGAACAGAAACAGCAATGACTGCTTCGGTAAACATTCAGTAAGGCAGGAAACTGTAAAGCTAGCCAAGATGTTCTTTGTTCTTCTTTAAATCTTCTCTTGTTTTGGGCCTATACACTGCCTGAATCACCGATGTACCACAGCATGACAAAGGCAAGAGAGAGGAGACCAGTACCAAGTAGGTCTCCGAGAGCTGTAAGGTAGGGTATTGAGTAACTGTCGGGGTCTTTACCCCTCCGCCAGAGACAGTGGACGATACAGTCGGCTAAGCACAGCAAGGAGAAGACCTAAGAGACAGACACAAGTGATAGTGTGAAACAATGATGAAGTATGCAGAGAAAAAAAATGACCACGTCCACGTGACTCACCTGAATCAGGGAAGCAGACAAAAAGGCGACAGTCAGTAGAGGACTGGGCAAAGTGGTGCCTCCTTTCATCAGGTGAATAGTGAGTAAGAAGACCAGCTGTCCAGGGATCACCAAGAGAAGCAGAATCTGAGCAGATCGATGGTTTGCTCCTGCCATGACAAACCTGAACGTTAGAGTGTGTGTGAATGCGTGCATGCTCTATTCAGATCTAGCATTCAAGCAACCCCAAAGATTATTTTGTACCGTAAACCTTCTGTTGTCTTCAGGTCAAATTTGACCCAATTTCCAAAAGTTTCTACATCACCAATTTGAGTTTTTACAACCAAACTGTCAAAGAAAATAACATGAATGGTTCCATACAATGTAAAAGTACATATACTTTACTGAATTTGGGGGTTTTATTGTATTTTACAGCAATTGGAAAAAAAAAGACAAAAGAACGTTGAAAAATGTGACAAAAATGACAGAAAAAGTGACAAAATTCTTGGGAAAAAAACAAAAATGTCTGGAAAGTGATGAAAACACAAAAAGAAATGTTGAAAAAAGGGTTAAGGGTTAAAATAATATTTCCCAACATTTTTTTAGTGGTTCATCAACTCGTAACAGGGTGAAAAACACTTCTGCATTTGCTTTGTGGCTCTCTTCGCAAGTTTGCCACATTGGGTAGCAGGTCTGTGGTTTAAATGAGACATCGGTAATGGGAAATTCCACTTCCAACCTGTAGGGGGACCAAAGAGGAAACGTGCTTTGGGGTTGCTTTAGCATGTGTCTTGGGTGAGCCGATCATAGGGGGACAGCTTTAACCACAGGCACATTGAGATATATGGATCTAATCAATCAGACCACAAATCTTGGGTGTTTTGGTTTCTTCTGGAACACACCAAGGAATTGACACAGTGTGCATTGTTTTGAAATCCTCTTCCTTCTTTTAATTACCGGCAGACAAGACATGGGAAGGGCTTCTTCCCGCCGGTTATAAACCAACAACACAGTTGGTCTTTGCAAATGGAAATGATGTGCGTGTTTATTTGCATAAAGAGCGGGGAGTGAGATGCATGTGGAGTGGATGCCAGGTGTGAAGAGATGTCTTCTTTTGATGTGTGAAGGGGCAACTGCATGGAGCTAGATTTGTCTCTTTATTACATGCGAGAAAATAAATGATCCAAGAGAAGGAAAAAAATTGTTTGAGAGAAAAATGCATCACAATGATAGCAAAAAAGCATTTTATGAATTTAAGACAAAATACTTTTTTAAACTCTCAAATATATATTTTTTTGCTATCAGTTCTCGCATGTAATAAAGAAACAATTCTAGCTCCATACTACTGCAGGGGCGTGTCTAAAGTGGTGGCACAGTTAGGCAATGTGACAAAGCTTAGAACATGGATCACAGAGAACACACACACTAAATAAAACAAATGAATTAATTAATTAATGCCTATGTGATGATTTTTATTCAGTAGAGCAATGTTGTGTTCCTATCCATCCATACAAATTATTGTCAAGTTCTTGTGCAGAGACCTTTTTCCATAAATAATCACCTGTATGAAGGCACAGGACACTGCAAAAGACATTGAAAATCATGCCAAATGCTTATTGCTGTGTTTACTTTTAATATGATTTTCTGATTTCCCATGGCCCTCCCCTGATTGGTTCTTGGTCCCCACTGTGCCAGCTCTTTTAAACAAATCCTAGAATCGCCTCTGTGCATCTAATTGTCTTTATTTAAATGTGTTGACCATCTGATCTTTACCTGAACCAAAGAAAGTGCGACAAGGGCTGAAGCAGCCCTTACGGTCCTCAGGAACCTCCCCGGGTGAGTAATTCAAATGCAGTTTAGTAGAAATACGGCTGGACTGTATGGAGACGAGGTTTCCTCCAATACCTGATTAGAAAAGAAAAGGTGGGGGCAGGGTCAGCACTTACATTTGCATGTCACATGTGATTTCAATCAAGGGAAGTCTTCAAACGGCTCCCTCTAGACTCACCAAGGGATATATAGGCCTACAACTTGTTTTCAGATGTGCAGAAGTACTCTGTGAGACTTGTAAACAGATATGTTTGGTAGGATTCCCCTTTAAGTTATCTTGACATCAAAACATTAAACATTCACCAGTAGAAGCTTGTTTGCCGCAGCACTCTCTTCAATTTGCATAAATGCATACATTCCTGAATGCACTTTTAAAAGAGGGCAATTCACCATTTATGACTGGAGCATAAACTATGAGTCCTGCGAGGTTTGGATCTGACACAGTCTTGTCCAGAATAAGCCCTCCAATACTAAAAGAAACACAGACAAAAAACAGACAAAAAAACATAAATTGCTCCTTGTAAAAATCTGACAAGCAGTAATATAAAGGGAAATGATAATTGCTTTTATGATTTGTGTTTTTAAAACTCTAGACCTTTTAATTAATAAGTTGCCAAATATGTATACTTCAAACAACCTATCTGACCAACAACATCTAAATGTACAAAGATAATATAGTCTGAATGCATGTGAATGCTTTTGCAAAGGTGTGTGAAGGCGAGTACCTGCTGATAAACATGGCTGTAATGATTGGTTCCCAGCCTGTGCGGAGCAGGATGCAACTGGCTGGGTGTTTGGACGAGATGACCACCCAAAGAGGAGTCAGGCACAACAGTAACAGAACCACCAGGTACAACACATGGGGATACAGATCTGAAGAGAAAAAGGAATCAGTCTCAAACTGGTATGGATGTGTTAGTTCCAGGATCATGAGTACCATCTGTTGGCCAAAAGGGAAAATGACATGCCCTCTGACAACCAGTCTATGTCAGATTCAAATTGGCATACCAGTGCTGTCCTTCCCTTTCTTTACCTATAAGGGAGTAGAACCACCGACTGAAGCAGGCCAGCAAAGCAAGAGTGATGAGATCTCCAAAGCTGGCGGCCATGGGTGTGGCCACGTTGTCAGGGTTGAATCCCATCCGCTTGGATCCAATGATCACTCCCACCATAATAATACCTAGGTTAAAGACAATACAAATTCTTGATATATGAGATGACATGGTGTTAGAATAATTTCATTATCAACAATAGACAGGAACCGCTGACGTTATAACAAAGTTCTGTTTACTTGCAAATGACAGCTGAAAAAGCTTTCTACAGCAGCTCTTGTAATACAATGTAGAATGAGATAAATCACGCAGTCACAATGATGGAGTAACGTTGACGGTTTCTCACAGTCCAGGGGCACCTGGTCTTTTCCCAGCGTCCCACCGTGCTCTAGACAAGGACAAGACACTGGTTCCCAGATACCAGATGTCAACAGCAATAATGCAAACAGTTTTAACACTGATCAGAGAAAAAGTGTATATGTAAAAAGTATATATATATAACGTAATTTTTCTAACACATGGGATCAGTCCTGAAAGGGAAAGACCTGATAAAATTCAACCTGAATGGGACCAGAACAACCCTAAACTCTTAATTTCAATACAATTGCTCCTCAATTTTAGCCCATAATTCCTATTCATCTGCCTCTGTATCAAAATCTATCTATGGTGAAACTGAATTGATCAGAAGACATTCGCAGAGTGGTAAACCCCATGCAGAATGTATTTAAAGATCCAATGGCATTTATGAGTTTTTTTTAACATTAATAGGAGTTCCCCCAGCCTGCCTATGTCCCCCAGTGGCTGGAAATGGTGATAGGTGTAAACCGAGCCCTGGGTATCCTGCTCTGCCGTTGAAAAAAAGAAAGCTTAGATGGGCCGATCTGGAATCTTCCCCTTATGGCGTCATAAGGAGCAAGGTTATTTCTTTGCCCGACCAGAGAATTTGGCCCACCCATGACTAAGAGAGAGACATCGGGCTCTATTTTACCGATCTTAGCGCACGGTGTGAAGCGCCTGGCATAGGTACGTTCAGCGCATGTCCAAATCCACTTTTGCTACTTTAACGGCAAAAAAATGGGTCCGTGTGCCTGGCACATGGTTCAAAAGAGTAGTACCTAGTGTCTTCATTAATTCTTAGGTGTATTTCAAGGTTCAAGGTTCAAGAGTCTTTATTATCCCCGAGGGGCAATTTGTTGTGCAGCAGCATGTAACACACAGGTAATACAAAACAACAGCCATACATCTAAAAATAAATACAAAGACAACAAAAACAAAGACCACACCTCACATTGACTTGTTGAAAAAGCCTATAGCAGCTGGGACAAAAGAGTTTTTATGTCTGTTTGTCCTACATTTAGGCAGACTGAATCTCCGGCCAGACGGCAACAAGATGAAGCAGCTGTTCAGGGGGTGACTCGGGTCGGCTAGGACTGACTGGGCCTTCTTGAGGGACCTTGTCTCATAGACAGAGTTTAAATCAGTCAGAGGGTTTTGGGAAATCTTGCCACATTTTGGGTGCAATATGCAGTAAACCAATCAGTGTGTCATCTCCCATTCCTTTTAATAGCCAGGCGTGTTTGTACCTTGGCACATTGCTATTATGATGGCGGATTTGCACCGTAATATTGTTATTTACAATCTTTTGCATGTTTGTGTCCTGCTGCGTTTCCCTGTGTGTGTATAACAAGCATAGTGTGCGCTCTCTGTGCATAAGCCTAAGCGCATTTTACTAATTTGCTGCTAGATTAACAATGATATGCATGACATTGACTGTAGACCAGGTTTTTGTTGGTCAATGGCGCGATCACTTCCCGCTACTTCAAGATAACAATACGCCAAGAGTTCCCCTGAACACACCTTCCTAAAGACCAGCCCGCATATAGGCGCAAGATGGGTGCAGGTCCATTTGTTATTTAAACTACCTGGGCGCTGGACGGGAAATTGACAACTACGTCGGTCTCAAACTAGCATAGACACTTGCGTTGGTCTTTGCGCTGCGCCGGGTGCAAGATAGGGCTCATCATATCTTGCAAACAAGCAAAGCATGGCAGTTGGTCAAAGCCCCACTTAAGCCACTCTTGCCCCCCTCTCTCCTCCTCAATAGCATTTAAAGCTTCAGACACAGAAATGGCACATCCTAAGGAAAAGCTCATTGTAACTAGCGGCTGTAATTGTGCACCAAGGCAGGATTTCGGGAAAGAGACTTCAGATACAGTATTAAGGGACCACTAAGGCCGATCCAAAAATCAGCATGTCATACATGTCATAGGACCTTTAAAAGGCCTAGATGTGCCTTGCCACACTCCCTGTTCATACCCCATGTAAGTTTCTACCATGGGAGCAGGTGAATTAACTACAAAATAAGATAACTCTCCAGGTATTAAGGAGTCTTTGCGAAGAAAACAGGTCAAAGAACAATGTTTGGAAAATAAATAATTGTACTGGCATTATACAGAAACTGCAGTGAAGGATGATAGGATGTATGAAGCTGGCCCATACAGGATTTCCCAGACACACAGAGGTCAGTAACTATAAATGTATGATGTATGTGTAATGTCTGAATATGTATGAATAATTTACCTTAATCAATTAAACTTAATTATTCATATATTATATATTCATATTCATAGATTGAAGGGCAAAGCAGGGAGGGAGACACTGGGACGTCAGACGGTTTGAACAGGTGTAATGATGACGTGTGTAGGGATGTGATGCACCTGTCTAAGGACAGTGGTTCGAGGTGACGGCAGGTTACGTTCTTACCTTGCAGAAAAGAAGCCACGAAGGCGGTAGAAACACTGGTTGAAACCAGGAGCATCACATGGTGTAAGGGCATCTCTCCCTCTACTATCCAGCCCAACACGGTCGCCATCAGAGAGGCTAACAGGCCGAGCACTGTGGCTTGTAGCTGTAAAATGAGAGTGGTGGCAAGAAAGAGTCAGAAGTCATGGTGGATTGCAACAGAACTGTGCAGATAAACAGGTATTAATACAGAAATGGTTATTTGTAAGATAAAATACATACAAATACAAAGTTGATTTTGAATGAATGAAAATAATGTAGTAATAATGTACAGTACCTGCTTTAGCGCCAGGTTCCCAATGATCAACATCCACTTTTCTCTGGCATGTTCCATTTTTCCTGCATTCACCTGACAACATCAGATATGTATAAACTCATTAAAAGTAAAAAACCTTTGTACATCTACAGTACATATCCCCAAAAAAATGGGCCCACTTAATTTGCTGATGATGATCGTGTGATATAATTAAAAGCTTCGGTACAGCTACTAAATGGATCTTGAGGGGACTTTTTTGTCAACTTTTCAAAGTCAAGAATAAACTTTGAGCCTCAACAGATGACTTTTGCTGATAATTTTACCACACCAGCAAACACAAAATCGTTAATCCAGCATACATTTAACCCTTAATTGAAACAAAGCGTTAGATTGTGTCCATTATAGAAGAATTGCTAACATCTTGGCTTTGTAAATTTGACTCTATACATTATGAGTATGTCAGATATTCAACGCAAGCCCAAAACGGATCATCGATGAGAAACATTGTACACAATGTTTTGGGAAAAAAAAGCCATAAACCATGAATTTATTATTGAACAAGCATTTAAACATAAAGCAAAAAAATCAAACCATTTAAATGTATTCAATCACACAAGAATGTCGGGTTGGGAATCATAAAAATGCTTGGTTAACTGCATTCTCTATGCTATTTTATCTGTTATTATGCTGTTTCTATGCTGCCAGAAACAACAAAAATAAAAGCATAACCTTATTAATTATTCATTCAAATTAAGAAATTAACAAATCTAACCCCTTGTTACAGGATAGTGCCATGCTGTGACATAGAAAAACAGTAACCTTAAAGGGTAAAGACCTGTGTTATTCTATTTTTCTTACTGTCAAGAACTTCTGTAAAAAACACCAGTCTCTCATTCTAACTTTCCAATTTCCCTACCTTGACTGTGGCACTCTGCACTACTATACAGTATATAGTTGGTTGCTGTAGTTTTTAGCAAATGTATTTAAAATAGGAGTAAATAGTGCATTTGTTGAAACAATTTTAGCCAGATTAAACCCTATAGGAGCATTAAGAAGACCAGAACGGGTTTGACTCTAAATAAACTACAGTTCCCATTTTCATCGTATTAAAAGGAGCATCTTACATTGTGGCTCATCAATGTGTTTTTTGAAACAATGACACAGAGGAAGATGCTATATCAGGTTTTGGCATGTCAATGAACAATAATTATGATCATTTATGATCATTATATTTTCCCCTGTTCCCAGAAAACATCATTTTAGATTATCTGAATTGTTGGACTATTGTTAGCATCAATTTGTTGGTGCAAGTTCATCTGCAGCTGTGGTCTTCACAGCTTTGTGAGGAGTTTCACACGAGGACAGAAAACCCGTGATGCAACGGTGGTGTAACATGCACACATACTCACAGCAGTCGAGAGCCTCGAGGCCAGAGTCATTTCCAGGTTTCCTTTCATGCCTAATATTGCCGTCACCAGGATGAAGAGCTCGGCGACTTCTTGGAACACGACCCAGTTCTGCCATGAAAACACAATCGGACACTTCATATAGAAGATGAACCCCCAGTCAAAACCAACACAACAAACACACAATGGTTCATCTTTGTTTTCAGCCGAGGTGATGTTCACTTAAATCAAACACAACAACTTTGTAATTCAAACTAAGTTGTAATTTTAATAACGTCCATGTTTCAACTCTCTTCATCACTTCTGTGTTTTCCCAATCTCCTTGTTTCAGCTTCCAAGGCTTTTGAAATGACAAGAAATGATGACCTCACTAAACTTTCTACCATTTGTTTGTCCTCTTTGTCTTTATTTTCCTCACCTGAACCACTTCAAGCAGCACCCCAGCCGACACAGTCCCGAGCCCGGCCAGAAGAAAGGGCACCAGGATCTGAAGCACCATGGAACAGACTGACTCAGCAGGTGCACCAGCGTCACCTGCATCCTTTGCGCTCACAGATCCACTAAACCTTGACCTATCATAGAGTTGATTCGGGAGCAGAAAGTCCGTCTCAGTGTAATCCTGTGGCTCATAATGGAGACTGGTGTTGACAGCTGAAATATTCCCATTAGAGCTAAAATGTTGTGGACCTCCAGAGTGTTGAGACAGGTTGGATCCGTACTGTTGACTGGTGCCTCTGCCCACAGAGCCACTTGGTGGTGGTTGCTCATCTTGTGACTGCAGGACAACCATGGTGTAAAGCTGGCAGGATCGTTATTATTCCTCCTGCTCCGTGATCTTGAGAAACAGCGGCGCCTGTACTGGTCACAAACAGTTTTCCTAAAGGAAAAATAAGCAATGGCAAAAAGACATAAAACAATAGCAATAAAGAATTGGTGGATGCATAATAGTAAAACAATACAAAAACAAGAAAAGTTAGGTCAAAAACGATGAAAAAATCAACAGGCTGTCTCAGAGTCATCTGATTGCATAGACTGCCTGCATTATCATTCTTCATGCCTGTTCCCATAAGCAACACTGAGGCTGCATTGTCTGATTTAGACAATGCTCTTCATTTGGAAGTCCTAAGAAATGGACCAACCGCTGAAGGTATCAAGGTAAACAACAGCCGAGCTTATCGAGTTTTGAGTGAGGAGTTGTACAAAATGCAGGACTTCTTTTTCATACCCAATCTGCAAAAACTGGCATATCAACAAACATACTTGTCAATGATGTATTAAAAAGTATCAATAATAATCTGAATAATCTGCTTTATCGTGCTGAAAAAGCTTTTTTTTTTTAAAGTAGTGTTATATCAATTATAGGCTAAACTGCAGTTAGTAAGTTTGATGGAAAAACATAATTTCATAATGTTATGATTCATAGTAAATGCAACTTCTAATCATCATGGTCAGAAAACCTTTATTTACAAGCACCATATGTTGTAAGCCAAAAAACGTATGAAATCATTCAAGTGCTTAATTTTTATAAGAAGTAACGTACCCATAGAACTGCAGATGCAAGGAAAGTGGTACAACAAACACTGTATAATATGGGCCTAAAAGGAATTATGCTGTCAAAAGGATAGACAAAAGTTTTAAGAGTTTTAATTCTCATTTAACATCAATTTGTAATGCTTAGTTTCTCTTGCAGTGTCTCGGTCGCTCCAGCATCTCTTACACAGATGCTGCCACAAACAATGTGTCAAAATGTGTATTTGTATTTTATAGTTAGGAGTAGAATATAAAAGTGACTTACCCTCAATGTGAAACCATAGAAAAATAAGCAGCATCGTCCTCAGAATCGTGTGTTGAGTCTTCTGTGTGCCATACAATGGCGTAAGACACTTACACATAGGCCAACTTACATAAGACTTACACTTACATATTTGACAGTTTCATGTTGTTTTTTTTCTTAAGGATAGGGCAATGCTTTCATATACCAAAGGATTTAAAGGCCTATGCTGGTTGGTATGAATTACAAAGAAAGATAAAAACACAATAAACAATAAAAATATATCTATCTAACCATTCTTATAATACATATTTATGCATCTTATAATACATCCATTATCCACTATCTACATCGCCTCTGGACTCTCTTTCCCATGAGCACTATCGACCATTCACAAAATCATGAGACTCATCATGGGACCGTGTAGCATGCCGTGTAGCCTTTAACAGCAGTGTTTTGGGTCACCTAAGCGGACAGTATGGCGGTAGAAACCATCGCACCTGACTGGGAGTTTGACCGTTTTGACGACGGTTCACAGAGTGAGTACAGCGTCCAGTCCTGACCTGTAGTGAAACAACGCGACGTGCTACAGTGTAATACATTAACGTTAGCTTCCAGTGCTAGCTTAGCTACAATGTTAGCAAGATGCTTTACCACTAGGCACCGTCTAGTTGCTGGCACGGAACAAATTTCACTCTTTTTTTTTTGTTCTTTTTTTTTTTGCAAACAAATGGATACCTTTAAACTTGTTTCACTTTTTTAACGTTGCTTCAACGTCCAGCATATCCAGGCCAGTTGTAATGCTAAGGGTTAATATTAAGCGACATCTAAGTTAGCTAACATTAATCACCGCCATTAGCTACAGCTGGTCACTTTGACAGCCTACGACACTTGAGGAATTTTGACTGTAGCTAGTAGTAAAACAGCACGAATGGCGGAGTGTAACGCAAACTCTAGTCCATTAAAGCACACAAAATGAACAGTGGTAACTTTATGTTACGAAAGTGTTGTTGTTTTGTGTGTCAGGTATTCAGTGCACCCCCTAAATAAGACCTGCTGAAGTGTCTTTGATCAAACCCTTCACCCTACAGAAATACACACAGAGGTTCAGCTGAAGAACTACAGCAAATTTCTGGAGGACTACACCTCCCAGCTGAGGGGTATCGAGGAGGCTCTGGATGACTCCATCGGAGATGTGTGGGACTTCACTCTAGATCCCATTGCCCTGAAGGTAAAACCCTAGTGACTGTACATGAAACTAGAAAAGACTGACATTGTTTTTACACAACATACTCACAACACTTGTACAACTTCCTTCTCAATACCTTCTACTGTCTTTCAGCTTATCCCATATGAGCAGTCATCATTATTGGAGTTAATTAAAACAGACAACAAGGTAAATAAAGACAAACAGAATCTATAATTTTTAAGTCTCATATCCACAAAGCTTTTCCTTTTTTTCTTTTCTTTTTTTTGATGAGTATTATTTGGTCTTGTGTGCAGGTGCTGAACAAAGTCATCACAGTTTATGCTGCACTTTGCAGTGAAGTGAAGAAGCTCAAGTATGAGGTAAACACGGTCAAAAGGGTGCATTTTGTGCGATTGGTTTGTGTTTTTTGTCATATCTGTACGGTGGCCGACAGGGGCAAACGCACTGCAGCTTAATGAAATACAAGCAAATAGGCAAAACACAAGCAAATTAACGAAACCCTTTCATTAATTTGACAACGTATGCACAGCATTTAGCAAATACACACAACACATCCAAATACACCAACACGCTGTAAATATTAAAACGATGCAAAAAGAAAAGCACACAATCCCAGAAAACAAATGCAACAAAAAAAACGCTGCATCCAGTTTAAGCAACGGAAGGGGTTTTTTTGGGGGGGGGGGGCTTTTCCGCTTTTATTTGATAGAACAGCTAAGTGAGAAAGGGGAGAGAAAAGGGAAAGACATGCAGGAAATTGTCACAGGTCGGATTCGAACCCTGGACCTCTGCGTCGAGGCATAAACCTTTCAGTATGTGTGTGCCTGCTGTACCCTTTGAGCCAATCCAGCCTTTTTATTACCATGAGTTTACAGACATGTCTCTGATTGAATATCACCAGTGACCTGATCCAATAAACTAGAGACACCCACCAAACGAGAGAAAACAGATCTCATTTACAGTCCATGATCTCAAAGCAGTTACACACCATTTCACAACAGTACACCGTATACCGTTCTGAGATTGAACGTGCCCCTGCCCTCTCTTTCCCACTCTCACCTCCCTGTGGGGTATAAAATCCAGCTTTTTCCAAGTTGCGCTCCCCCTAGAGGCTTGGAAAACGTCTGATGTGTAATCTGGATGCAGCATTTTTTTTGTTGCATTTGTTTTGGATTATGTGCTTTTCTTTTTGCGCGTTTGTGTATTTGCAGCATGTTTAGAAATGCTGCACATGTGTTGTCAAAGTAATGTAAATGTTCTTAATTTGCCTGTGTTTCGACTATTTGCGTGTGTTTCATTAGGTTGCAGTGCGTTAGACCCTGTTGGCCGCTGTATATCCACCCTGTTTGAAGGATATTGCATGTATCCTTGAGGTCTAAGAAATGTGTTGAAGGTATTCCCTCCTTTTTTAAAACACTTGCAAAGCCGATTTTAAAATTATTTAAAATTTAGCATTGTTTACATCCATGTGTATTAGCTTGTAGTCCCTGCCTTTGCTGGCACATTGCTGCATATCATGATGTGTTACCACCACCTGTAGCTCAGTGTAACACACTTGGCAGGACTGTATCACATCCCAAGATGAGCAAAACAGGGACTCATTTACAAGTGAATTGGCTCCATGGCGTTACTAAAGGTCTAAATCTCCAGGGGAAACCATTTAAGCAACATCTCTCTGAACAGATGTTTATGTCTTTGGTTTTTGTTGTTCTGAGAAATACTGATTCTCTCTCCTGAATGTATGTTCCCTTGCAGGCAGAAACCAAGTTTTACAATGGCTTATTGTACTATGGAGAAGGAGGTAATCAGCTATTACTATTTACATATGTTTGTCCTACACGGTACACAGTGCTTCTTGATTTAAAAAATTAGACTCTTATGTGCATTTGTTTTGCAGTCTCTGACACTAGTGTTGTTGAAGGAGAGTCCCAGATTCAAATGGGCAGATTTATCTCATTCCTTCAGGTAGGCAATGAATATGTTCTGTCTTGATGTACTGTAGTTTGGAATCCAGAATACATGTTGGTTTGTCTCTTTGTCTTTTTGTAGGAACTGTCCTGTTTTGTGTCGAGATGTTATGAAGTGGTGGTCAACATTGTTCATCAGCTGGCTGCCCTCTACAACAGCAACAAGTAAGATCCATCAACTGAAGCAAGATACACACTGAATGTCCTGTTCTTGTTGGATTGGCTCAGATACCCACATTGTCAAAAGTGCCTTTGTGCACTTCACAACGTATAGCCTGCATTTCTGGTTTAAGTACTTATTGCATGTCTGGCTCTCTTACAATGCAAAAGAACATGTGCGAAAGCATTTCTTCTCTCAAATCTTAGGGGTGCAACAAAAATCATTGACTCGTCAGGTGTCCATTTCCAGGTGGGTTTTAAGATTTGGTTAGGTGTATTCATGTCTTTAATCTCTTTTCTCTATCTCATCTATCTAAATATTTCTTACCATGTCTCTTTTTTGGTCCCTCTGCAGATAGTGTACGAACATCTGGGGGAGTTGTTGGTAGTTCTGCTCACACTCGATGAGATAATGGAAAATCATGGCACACTAAAAGATCACTGGAAGATGTATAAAAGGTTAACACACACACACACACACACACACACACACACACACACTTAATTACTGAAATATGTATTAAATTTAGTTAGAAAAGCAAAACACTGGGTGCCCAAATAGCTCAGTTGGGAGAACTGGCGCCCATTTAAATAGAGACTACTCCTCAACGCAGCGGGCCCGGGTTCAACGCTGGCCCTTTGCTGCATGTCATTCCCCCCCGCTCTCTCCTCTTTCATGTCTTCAGCTGTCCTAATCTTAGAAGAAAGAAAAGCAAAACACAATGTTAGTAATATGCAGCAAAATGCATCTTACTATTTAGCCTAATTTCTATATATACCATAAGTATAACATGATCAACAAAATTCTTGCTTTCATTTTAACTAAAATGTTTGTACTATGATCTGACTTGGAAATATTTTGTATATTTCAAGCATTTCGTGTGTGTGTGTGGTGTGTGGGGTGTGTGTGTGTGTGTGTGTGTGTGTGTGTGTGTGTGTGTGTGTGTGTGTGTGTGGTGTGTGTGTGTGTGTGTGTGTGTGTGTGTGTGTGTGTGTGTGTGTGTGTGTGTGTGTGTGTGTGTGTGTGTGTGTGTGTGTGTGTGTGTGTGTGTGTGTGTGTGTGTGTGTGGTGTGGTGTGTGTGTGTGTGTGTGTGTGTGTGTGGTGTGTGCTATCTATCATTAGTTTCATCTTTTTAAACCAGATAGTAGTTTATGATTTTATAAATACTTGCTTTAATATATAATTCTTCTGGGATATTGCTCTTCTGTAATTAAATCCTCCTGTTGTAGGTTGTTGAAATCTGTGCACCATAACCCGGGGAAATTTTCCATTCCTGAAGAGAAGCTGAAACCATTTGAGAAGCTTCTGCTCAAGCTTGAGGGACAGATGCTGGATGGCATGATACTGCAGGTGACCTAATTTCTTTCAGGCCTTTATTCATTTGAGGCTGAGGCGTTTTTATTTTTGTGCTTGAATGCAAATAGGGATCAATATCTCAGCTGTAAGCATAGGTCATTTTAACAATGAATAGTTGAGTCAACAAATTCCGTTCATGTCCTCTGAGCAGCATTAATCTCATGATGTTTACGACTGTGTGACAGGCCTGTGTGGAGCAGAGGTTCGATGATCCTGGGGAAGGAGTAGCTGTCGCCAAAAACAGTGCTTTTGCTGAGGAGTTTGCCTTCAACATACGTGCCATATTCACAAATGTTGAGTCCAAAATTGGTCAGTTTCTCTTGTCAGGATAAACGGGTTTCACCTGACTTTCCTGCAACTTCCAAGTGAATTTAAGGTGGTTGTTTTTTGTCTGTATTGTTTTCAGGTGAACCGTCAGAGATTGACCAGAGAGATAAATATGCTGGTGTCTGTGGTCTCTATGTGCTTCACTTTCACATCTTTAGGTGTGTTGACAAAAAGTTCTACAAGGCACTGCTCGACGTCTGTAAAAAGGTAGCTCAGCGCTCTCTGCCTGCCTCTTTTCTCTATCTGCGATAACCCTCCCTCATCTTTATTTTTTCTTAGTCTCGCGTAATGGAAATTACTCGCTCACATGTATTTGTGTCTGCCTTTTCCTCTAGGTTCCAGCTGTCACTCTGACTGCGAACATCATCTGGTTTCCTGACACGTTCCTCCTCGCTAAGGTTCCAGCCGCAGCTAAACTGATGGATAAGAAGAGTCTACAGGCCATCAGAGCGCAGAGAGACACCTACCTGCAGCAAAGAGCTCAGTCCCTAACAAAGTCAGTGTGGACGGAAACATTTATTTAGTTAAATTTAGATTTCTAGATTGACAGAATCTGATTGTTTCTGTTGTCTTTTCAGGGATGTTCAGTCCTACTACGTGTTTGTAACTTCCTGGATGATGAAGATGGAGTCCATTTTATCCAAGGAGCATAAAAGCGACAAGTTATCAGAAGACAGCCATGTCTGTAATGTCTTTGTACAGGTATTGACTGACAGTATTATCCACTAACAAGGACTACATAGTAGGACATGGCATTCACATTTTTCTAATTCTTCTTCAAATACAGCCTTAAATTCACCTAAGATGCATTAAATATCCTCAAAAACAGCTAAATACCTGTGTTGTGTTTATCTGAATTTCATAAACTGACCACACAAGATGTAAAATGTGGTGAGCTTTTACGTTTCCTTTGTGTTTCCTGTCCCTCACAGGGCATCCTGTATGCATACAGCATCATCACCATAATAAAAACCACCATGAACATGTACATGTCCATGCAGCGGCCCATGACCAAGACATCTGTCAAAGCTCTGTGTCGACTGGTCGAGTTGCTGAAGGTGGGTGTACCTTTTTTAAAGTGTTTCCTTGCTTTTCACCATTGTCTGTTTTGAGTAAAACTAATAAGGCCAATGCGTGTGATGTTTCTGTCCTCTCAGGCTGTGGAGCACACATTTCACAGGCGGTCCATGGTCGTAGCAGACTCTGTTTCTCACATCACTCAGCAGCTGCAGTCACAGGCCCTCAACGCCATCGGCATCGCCAAGGTAAATACAAACATGCACACTTGAGGGAGTAGCAGAGGAGTTGAGACACAATTAATTGTAATTAGATGTCTAACTTTATTTTGTTGGTATTCCCTTAAGAAAAGGGTGATCTCTGAAAAGAAGTACAGCGAGCAGCGGCTGGATGTGCTGTCGTCTTTGGTGCTGGCAGAAAATGCTCTGAGTGGACCCAGCACAAAGGAGCGACGCCTAGTGGTGTCTCTGGCACTGTGTGTCGGCACGCAGCTGGTACGTGGGAACAAGTCGGGGGCTGATAGGATACAACACTTCTGTGTCTTTCATTTGAATCTTAGCTTGACAGAAATCTCTTCCTGTCTTGTAGAAAACGTTTAAAGATGAGGAGCTCCTTCCACTGCAGCTTGTGTTGAAGAAGCTGGATCTGATAAGTGAGCTGAGTGAGAGGTGAGATTTGGTTTTGACTTAATCGTGTTGAACAAAATGTTTTTCCCCAGTGATTAATCCTCCAGGCAGTGGAAAAAATGTTTTAGATGCTGCTGCTTGGTGTGGAGCCAGTGTTTAACCGATTTATGGACAGCCAGTTGTTGTGCTGTGATGTTTTAGAGGCAAAGATCTTGCAAAGTAGTTTTGAGAACAGGCTAAAACAAACACTTCACATAGCATTCATTCATTCATCCCTTTGGCAGGTGACTGCCATCAAGTATCTGTTGAAACCATAGGTGGAAAGAGTACTAGAATATTGTGCGCAAGTGTCAAAATACTGTTCCTTTAAGGACATTTTACAATAATAAATAGGACAGATGGCTGCCTCTCAACTGGTTAACCTAAACTTTTACAACATGTACCTCTTCCGGAGTGTCAGCTGAGTGCAGTGTCCCATGATGGGTTAACGTTTAATTGGAAATGTACCCTGTACAATTTTATTTTTTTTGCAACAAATAAAATGTATTAAAAAAGAGAGAACACGCCTGCTGATTTCTTCTGTTCCTTTCTCACAACTTAACAACTTTAATGTGACTCGTTTCTACTCAGTAACATATGTGACTTAAAGTTGCAAAATATGATAAAATGAAAAAGTACTTAATTAAAAGTAAAATTACCAATTTCATTAAAGTACAAAATCCACCCCTTGTAGTTACTGGCATCTGACACTTGGATGCTATTGTTGGACCTTGTCAGAACTACAGTATGTTGGCATGAGTCCTTTCATGGAGGCAATTTGTCGTTTTCTTTGACCTACTTTAAGAGTCTTAAGTAGACATACTTAGGGACTGTTTTCCTTTGTTTCTCAGGGTCAAGCTGCAGTGCAACTGTAGTTTCCTTTACTGGCACCGAGCTGTGTTTCCCATCTACCTAGATGATGTATACGACCACGCCGTGGATGCAGCACGAATACACGTGAGACTGATCACACACATGGTCTTTCTATGAGATGTTACATGGCCAAGACTTGTAACCCTGTTTTGGAAAAATTATTACCAAAAGACGACAAAGGGATCACTGGAGTCACTTTAACAAACTTTTACTTACGCAAGGAGCCAATACACTGCACCCACAAGGTACAGCGATTGAATGAGATAGAATGAAGAGCAACTTTGTCAGTCTTTGCTTATACATTGAAATTCCCCCTCCTTTCTCCATGGTTACCATGTCCCAAACAGCTGCACTATCTCAAAGCTCATTAAAACTACTCTACCTGACATGGGAAGATAGTGAAGCAGTCAAGTATCTGGAGGGAGGAAGTCTAGCCAAGTTATTTGAAGATAAATGTGAATAATGTGACCTTGGGTGTTTAAGACAAGGATGGCTAATGTAAGTGATGCAAAGAAAGAGATATTCACTTTAACAGTTACATTTTTCTAACACCCTGTCTGTAAGGATCACAGTTTATAATCACTTTAAGAGGAAACCCCCATTGTTTTATGAACCTTTGAAGTTGTGATTTACTGCTTTAGCCCATGCATGGATCTTCTAATTAATTTGATAATCTATTTGTTAATAGTTTGCTTTTAATGTTTCTCTTCTGCTTGTGTTTGATTGGCTGCCTGGATGATGTCTGTGATTGGTTGGAGCAGTACATGTTTAGTGCGCTGCGGGACAGCGTGCCGTCCATGTTGCACGCCAAACACTTGGAATCCTGTGACCAGTTACTGGAGAGCTACGACAAGGAGATCATGGACGTGTTTAACGAGGTGAGAACGGACGAAATAAAGTAGCCAGGTAAAATAAAGATGGCGGAGGGTAAAGTGAGAGGCAGAAATAGACTGGTGCACGAGCGTCGGGAGGTTTGATTTAAATAATTCTGTATAAATCAAACCAATGACCAGCGCTGCAGTCACACATCGCTGTTTCAGGGGTACATTTGTTAACCTTGATCTCACTCATTCTGGCTTTTTACTCTTGTAGCACCTGCTGGACAAGCTGTGTAAGGAGATTGAGAAGGACCTGCGTCTCTCTGTTCACACCCATCTGAAGCTGGACGACAGGAACCCTTTCAAAGTTGGCATGAAGGACCTTGCCCACTTCTTCTCCCTCAAACCCATCCGGTTTTTCAACCGCTTTATCCATATTAAAGGTGATGAAAAACTGTCCATACATCTGCACAAAAGGGCGTAGTTTTCATTTCAACATTGGGCCGGGGTGGACACATTAAGTGAGGGGTCTAGGGGTCCAATTTGTGCCTTTTTGACAACCACTTCTGATGGCTGATCAGATGTTTTTAAGACCTTTGGTGGAATCTTACAATTTGTACAGCCAATTTTGAACATCTTTGTCATTTTCTAATAACATCTGCTGCACTTATTTGAATGAACAAGGATCCATCACATGATTTGTTTCTATCATTCATCTTGATGTAAATTGAATGCAGACTAAAAGGTGTTTTTTTTTTTTTTGTAAGAGGATTAAACAATTTAGGCTGAGGTGCCCTCTGAGTGTTGTCTCTGTTTCAATTGCAACTACGTTTGTTTAAGTATTTCCTCAAATATGAATGAATCTGTGTGATGTCTCACTGACAATGATTTGTGTTGTTTTGTTATGTCCTTGCAGCCTATGTGACCCACTACCTGGATAAAACGTTCTACAACCTAACCACTGTCGCTCTTCATGACTGGGCCACCTACAGTGAGATGAGAAACCTCGCCACGCAGCGCTATGGACTTACCATGACAGAGGCACACCTGCCCAGCCAGACCCTGGAGCAGGTCTGTGTGCTCACACCCTACACATCATTTCAATTAAAGCAACACTAAAGAGCTTTTAGTGGGTGGCAGTCGTTTTGGGGGTGGCAGTAGCTCAGTCAGTAGGGAGTTGGGTTGCTGGTTTAAGTCCCCATACAGACCTCCTGGGCACTGCCCCAACCACTCGGGGCGTCTTTCCATGGGCAGCCGTTTAAACGCATTACAGGTTGGACGTGGAATTTTCCATTACCGTTGTAGTCTCATTGGAACTACAGATCCGCTAAACGATCTAGCAAACTTGCATAGTGCCGTTATAGCCGGTGGAGGGCCGTTCACCCTGTTAAAGGTTGATGAACCACTAAAATGATTTTGGAAATATTATTTTCAGGTACATTGTTTTGGTGAGATGTTTTCCAGATTGGGTACCAGATCTGTAGTTCAAATGAGACCTAAGAATAATGGTAATGAACTATTCCACTTCCACTCAAGTGGTAAAGTTCTTCAGTGTTGCTTTAAAGATGTAAAGGTGATAAATGGTTGATTTCTAAGTGGATCCCCTTGTTTGTTCACATCAGGGTTTGGACGTTCTGGAGATCATGAGGAACATTCACGTTTTTGTCTCACGCTACCTTTATAACCTCAACAACCAAGTAAGAAATGTAGCCTCCATATTCCCCTTCTCTCTCTTGAATCAAGCACCTGTTTGTGCATTATATACAGTTGTTGCTTTCCAACAGATCTTCATAGAAAAGGCCAGTAACAACAAGCACTTGAACACCATCAACATCCGTCACATCGCCAACTCCATCCGGACCCACGGCACAGGAATCATGAACACCACCGTGAGTATACACAGAAGGCAGGGTATTTTTGAACTTTTTTTCTCTCAGATATGGGCGTATTGAGGGTTTTTGGCCTACCTGTTGCACATCTTTTCTCTTTTTATCAGGTGAATTTCACCTACCAGTTCCTGCAGAAGAAGTTCTACATCTTCAGTCAGTTCATGTACGACGAACACATCAAGTCCAGACTCATCAAGGATATCCGCTTCTTCAGAGAAACAAAGGACCAGACTGATCAGAAGGTAAGGAAAGGCTCAGTCCAAATTCATTCATTTTACCACACCAGATACACAAACACACACAATAGACCAATGGGGAATAGTGCAGGGGGGGGGAAGTGTTAGGCTTTAGTTTGGTCAGATGGTTGTTGAGCCCCAACAGGTGAGAGCTGGGAACTGAAATCTAGTAGTTAACGATTGAATGAACCTGCCAAATGAGCATGTTAAGACACAGACTTTCAGTAAATCCAGGGACTCTTTTTAGATTTTCTGTTCCTGGAACCAGTTAGCTGTCTAGTCCCCCTGAAGTTTCTGTTTTTAATAATACTTTGTCATAATAACTTGGCTCTCTGCCACCAGTTCCTGTTCAGCTGTAGTTGTCCATGTTTTTGTTGCAGTATCCATTCGAGCGAGCGGAGAAGTTTAACCGCGGCATCAGGAAGTTGGGCATTACTCCTGATGGACAGAGCTACCTGGACCAGTTCAGACAGCTCATCAGCCAGATTGGTAAAAAAAAAAAAAAGCATGTTGCTCTGTTCTTGGCATATAACCTGCTGGCAAATGTAAACCAACACCAATTTGACCACCTTTTCCTTAAGGTAACGCCATGGGCTATGTGCGTATGATCCGTTCTGGAGGCCTCCACTGTTGCAGCAGTGCTATCAGGTAAAAGCTGTTGTGTATGTTTTGTAATATGAATGTCTGATAAGATGGTCTTGGGCTGAATCTGAATTATTTAATGACTTAATTCTTGATATCTCAGATAAGAAGTATTTGTTAGAGTTGCCCTAAAACCTCCAAGACTGGAAATCCAACTTTTTGTGTATTGCATTCTTTTGATAATTTGTTGCTTCTTTGGGGGGTACAGAATGTTTCAGTAAAAACAAGAAAAATGTCTGATATTTGGTGGAATCTTGCCATTTGCACACCAACATTTGAACATATTTGTCATTTTCTAATCTAAGCATCTACTGCACTTTTTTAAATGAAAAGGCCTTGAGCTGAATCTGCCTTAAAGTCTCTGAAATGTGATTAACTGGATATTTTATGTAAATATTAGGTTAACAATATTTTCTCTTTTCTGTCATATCTCACTAGTATGCTTTTTATGTCTGTCATCTCCAGGTTTGTCCCCGACCTGGAGGACATAGTCAACTTTGAGGAGCTGGTGAAGGAGGAGGGACTATCGGAGGACACCAGGAAAGCTGCTAGGTAGGGCATTTGAAAACCCTGCACTCATTAATGTCTTTGAATTACAACTTGCATGTATTTTCTTTCTTTTTTTTGTGGATATGTCCACAAAATTTGGGTTATTTTAAATCTATTTTCAGTTCCTGTAGGTGTTTGGGATAAATATTTCTGTCAAGCATACAAGATACTCAAGGTATTTTCGTGTAGTACCATTTTTACACTTTCAGGGGGCGCCACAGCTAGAGAATATGTATCGGAAACATCACCCGTGGTTTTTGCAGTTCTTCTTTGATCTTGTGGGTCCTTCCCAGTGTCCTAGATTCAGTGTTGGGAGATCTGACCAGCAACTCTGCAGAGGGGACAGAGTACTTCAAGATGCTGGTGGCGGTGTTTGCACCCGAGTTTCGCAGTGCCAAGAACATGCACCTGAGGAACTTCTACATGATTGTACCCCCACTGGTCAGTGTCGAGACCTTTCTGTGTCTGCTCTTTCCTCTGCCTATTTGTTTTTCTTTACCTCGGCTCTCTGTTTTTAATGGATAAAAAAACACAAATCTGGCCCATAGACGGTGAATTTTGTGGAACACTCCATCAGCTGCAAAGAGAAACTCAACAAGAAGAACAAAACCGGAGCTGCCTTCACAGATGATGGCTTTGCTATGGGTGAGTGGAGGGATCAGCTTCATGCTCCGCACTAGTTCTGCTTTGTGGCTGTTGACTCACTGTCTTCTTCCTCTCTAATACCCTCGCTCTCGCAGGTGTGGCGTACATTCTGAAGCTGCTTGACCAGTATCTGGAGTTTGACTCGCTGCACTGGTTCCAGGCCGTCAGGGATAAGTACAAGAAAGAGATGAATGCTGTGGTGAAGGAGCAGAGCGTCCAGTCTGCCAGCCAGGATGAAAAGTTGTTGCAAACTATGAACCTCACTCAGAAGAGGCTGGATGTCTACCTTCAGGTACAGTGCCTGTTGGCATGTCAAAGATGAACACACACCCCTCTTAACTGGGGGATGTTGACAGGAAGTATAATGTTGTCATGGAGTCGATGAGTTTTTTAGCCTAAATGTATGACGTTTTGGCAGCGTTAAACGTATGCTGATTTTGGCAGTTCCTGTTTGCAATGTATCCAAAGTGGATTTATGGATGTTTAGTCACGATGAATGTAAGAGATAATATCCTCGGTAAGTGTAGGTCAAAATCTAAACAAATTGGTTTTAAAGTACTTTAATTGCCCCAATGAGGTGTGTGTCACAGACTCTGCCGCTGCTCCAGCTGCTGACTGTGGACCAGCAGGCCGTGCTACAATAACTCTCTTCCAGCTGTCCCTTTGTCCTCACACAGTATCTTTGTCTCTCGTCTCTCCCGTGTCTCATGTAAAATAGTTGTTCATTCTGACCTCTTTGTCTTCCTTTTCCCTTCAGGAGTTTGAGCTGCTCCACTTCTCATTAAGCAGCGCCCGGATCTTCTTCAGAGCAGACAAGACTGCAGCCGAGGAGACTCAGGAGAAGAAAGGTTAGGTGGTGTAATGATTAATGGAGTCTTTAATTATGCAAAACCCCCCTGTTATATAGGCTTTTTAAAGATGACTTTTTTCATAGAAGATAGTACCCAAATTAATGAAAAGTGAGGTCAGTGTATCTTCATCCTCCTCTACATCTCACAAAAAACTAACTTGCCATTTTTGTTTTTTCTTTTCCCACCAGAAGAAGCTTCCAAAGCCGGAGGTACCACCCCCACTGAACCTGCCTCAAAGTGACCCTCCAGATCAGCGTTCACAACTTGAGTACTAGCAAATGAGGGGAGTATGTATGCGCCTGGCCAGAGGAGGAAGTGTGAAGAGAGGATCTCAAGCAGCAGATTGCACTGAAGTGTGTGTTCCGTTCAGGGAGAAACGACCGTAAACTGGATGAAACAAAAGCCAATTGAAGGATATTGTTTCTCTTTACGTCCCATGACAAAGCAATCATCTTCCTTAGAGAAAAAATGTGTGCTTAAGTGCTACTGCAGGAAGTGTCTTTTTCTTGTTTCCATACTACAGAAACATCAACGTAACATCCCCTCAGCTTTGAAGTGTTTGCAACATCTAAATAAATTCAGTTTGAATTTGTAGCATTTACGCAAGCGACTGCAATTTGAAAAGGTCAGGTGGTGTAACAAGTGGAAGGTAAAGTGAATGTTTTCCTCTGCCACGCTGCCTTTTGATACTTCTACCTCCAGTCTGGATGGACTGGATCATTGTTCTATAGTAGAAGCATCAGCTTTATGTGTGTCCTCTAATCAGAGACAAATTCAATCAATAATTGATTTGCATTTGTTTTAATTTCCATACTTTATGTCCAATGTAATAATTGTGATTGTTCATGGCCTTTAATGGCTGCCATGTTGTTTATAATCCCTCTGTAGATTATAGCACAGTAACGAAGACTTCAATGTATAATGTTGTTTCTGTGCCATATTTGTCTGCTGCTAGTTTTTGTTTTGTCCATTTTTATACATTGTATGAATGTATGTGCCTTTCTAAACTGGATACCTGTTCCATAACGTAATCCATTTAGAAATAATGCATTTAAACACAAGATTCTGGATGTAGCATAGTACAAGACTTTAATTATTTCGCTGCAGCACTGGAGAGGTATCATTACATTTTTATGTCCCAATTTTATATTGATCAACATGTGGTACATGTGAAAATGAGGCCATAATTTGGTCTAAATTACATTCCATGAATTGACTTACTGAAGATAAAGTTCTATTAAGTGTTTGAAGAGTAATAAAACTTGCACTTTCAACAGAATGTCTCAATCATAAGTTTGTAATGGAAGCCTTTAAATTCAGTTAAGATACTGCGAAAGGTTTAAAGCACAAATAACATGCTCGAGCAACGTTGGGTCTGGATGTCTCCCGATGTAAACATTAGATCTGTGTACTAGAGAAACTTAATTGTACACTTTTGCATGCAAATTTGTACATTAAAACTGACTCCAGGAAATGGAGTTCTAAGTTAAGGGGTCCCTGAGTTTATAAAAGCAATATACATACATACATACGCACACACACAAAGTGGTTCAGGAAAGCCTTTTCTGCTTTAATACAAAGAAAAGCAGCTTTTTTTAACTTCAGAAAATACAAGTTTGGTCTGGATTTTTCTTTTTTTCTCTCCTGAATTTGTCATTTTTCCTTTTCCTATGAAATGCTGCCATTTACTGCTGTTCAAACAGCTTGAATTGAAAGACATCCCTCCTTTTGGACTCAGAACTTGGGATGATCTCCAGTTTTATTTTATTTTTTTCTTGTTTTATTTGGCTGAGAATCAGGCCTTTCCTTAAATGAGATTTCAATGTGACACCCTGTCCAGCAGATCCAGAAATGTCCTGTTGCGTCCACATATTGCATCCATGCTCACCTCATAAAAACGAGGTACAAGGCAGGGCAAAATTTCTTCCAAAATAGATGTAATATATATATACATACATATATATATATATATAGCAATCATATATACACAATCGTACATACATATACTATTTTATGTGATGCAACAAAACAAAAAATGTACACATTTCTTACAAAATTGTAACAAAGACTGGAAAGTGTTTTGTTTGCTCTGGAGCCACGTTGTGTTGCGGTTTAGCCTCTGTAGTCTCCCAGATGTGTGTCCATGTTCAACTGGCACAGAACTCACAGAGAGAGACGTACAGAGGGAGAAACATGTATGAGACAGAAAACAAATATGTGGCGGTGCAAATACAGATGTTGGAATCAATTAAATGGAAGGAAGAAGAAAAAAAAACAAATAGAAAAAAGGTGAGATGCATGTGGAAAAGTTGCATGAACCCCCTGAAATCATAAAAGAATGAGAAAGAAAATGATCACGGAGTGTTCACATAAAAAAAAAAAATTCACAAACAAATTTTGTGTTCTTTTATTACTAAATATAGTGCAACAATAAACATTGCATTTCTTTCACCCTCCCACTTGCGTCTGAGGATGTTAACTTTCCTTGCCATTTTCTCCGTTTTTAACTCATGGCGAGGCGTAAACCTTGTTCTGTCACTGTCCTGTGCCACAAGGTCAGTCCTCCTTTCTAAAAGAAAACAGGCTTCAGATTCAGAGGCGTAAACATAACACAGACCCTGCTCGAAACAAGACGAAAAAACAGGAGGAACATAAAGAATAAAAACAGAACAAGTGTTGGTGTTTTGGGCAGCATGTAATTTTGGAAAGGCAGGGCAGTTTTGATGGTGGCGACAACCAGTCAGATAGCCAAATCCTCGAGGAATAAAAACAAGCTGTGTGAGTCACAGCGCCCCTCCTGGACAACCGTGCTGTGTGCAGGAACCGTTGCGGCCCTTTGGACTGGTCGGGCCTTAGAAGGCCTGCTGGGCTGGGTTGTAGTTGAATGTTGTTGGCACGTGAGGCCTCTCTTCCAGCTTGTCATACTCCAGATGAAATTCCTTAGAGATGCAGACAATTTTTTATTGTCTCTAATCCACAACAAAAGCCAGTAGAACGTGATGCCACTTAGCCAGGTAATGAAAGTACAGAGAGATTCTTACCTTAGCTACTTTTCTCCAGTTAAGACAATCAAAAAAGTAGTAGGTTCCCCTCTCGTAGGCGTTGGTCTTCAGCGTAGGCTCCATGCCAGGCGCCCTTGTTATCCAAACCCTCTCCTCTTTGTGGTACCTCCAGTCCCGGTTGAAGCTGGAGAGTGAAGTCATGAACAAGGAATAAGAGAAAAATGAAGAACCCCAGTGATTCACCTACATCTTTACCCCCAAGAACCATGAAAACCCCATCAATCAAAGCTTAAAGAAGGCAAAGAGGATGGAGCAACTGACAGCCCGCCACACACTTTTAAATTGATTTCAAAAGATCTCTGAACACTGTCCAGACCATTATCAAACTTAAATTATTTCCAGTGGGAATTTATAAGAGTAATGCTAGATAACATTTCTGCAGCAGTTTAAAGTACTCACAGCTCTACTGCTGCCAGAAGCTGTAGCAGGTCTCCACCGTTCATGTAGTAAAGGTAGAACAACAGGTCTTCACCGTATCGTGCCAGTTTAATTGCAGCCAACTGGATGCAGGACAGCAAAGAATAAGGAGAATTAGTTTGGTAAGGACATTTACTACCTGAAGACTGCAACCACTTATTGGGGCACTGCTGGCTGTGAAGCTCATAATTACCTTGTCCCTTATGTGGATATTTGTTAAGTATTCAGACGGAACGTGGAAGTCTGAAAAGGCAAGAACACGCAAGAGTGACTAAAACAAAGTTATTACAAGAAGACTTTTTTATATTCCCTGTCATGCCAATGGAGAGACGTGACATGTTTTTTATGTTTACACCATTAAAAATCACGACGCAATACCAAAATGGCCACGTGGTAATGTTTTGCCAGATCAGATCTCATTGCTGGTTGAATGTGTCCCCTCTTGGAATGATCTGCCAGCTGTTTTGCAAATCAAATCCTATTGATACTGTTATAAGGAGTAACAGTAAAAACTCCCCTTTGGTCTATGTCAACCTTCAAATAAAGCAGCAGCAGAGTGCAACATGAGTGCTCATGCTTTACAAGTGTAGATTTCAGTAGATCATAGAGCCAGTTCCAGGAAGGTGTGTCGCTAGATATCGGTCCCTGACAACCTGAAATGTCTTCACACTGAAACCCTGAAAGCTATCCAGGACCGCCAAATAATCACCTAATTAAAAGGTAATTATAAGAGATTACAAAGTCATCCTCCCCCACATAATTCACATTAATGTCTTACCAATGTCTTGAGGTCGACAAGGTGACGAGGCCCAGGGAGAGGCGAACTTGGGGTACAAGTTTCTGTCAGGAAAGAAAGTTACCGTAAGTTCTTGCCACGATGGACATCAACAACAACATTGGCTAGACACATTTCAGCAGACAGTTACGGTACAAACTAACAAAACAATAACTATTCAAACCAAAAGGAAAGAAAGAATATTGAAAAAGCAGGAGGGAAACGTCACTAGTGGAGTGTCTTTGCCCTTGTATGATGGTTATTCTGAGCAAGGGAATTTAACTATATATTACATAAATGTATATTTGAATGCTTTTACGATCATCAACATGAAGCTAGTAGGGCTATGGCAACATGAAGTGAAATTATTATTTATCAAGTTTGCTACTGATATTTTACTTTTTCTGGCTAATAGTTGTTGTGTGAAACATAATGGCCCGTACCAGTTTGGCATCTTGAGTCGGTTCCACATAATTTGTCATTTGTGCTCTACTGATTATTACAATATTCAGAGCGGAATCTTGTTTGCAGTGAAAAAAAACCCAAAACAAATACATCAGTATGGTCGTTTGGCTTCAAAATTGATACGGTTAAATATGTCTCACGTTAATATGTCATATGCTTTTTACCCTTCTGGAGGCAAAAATGGTTCAATGAGTCTTGCACAGAGAGTGCATGCCAGAAAAAGAGCCAAATCTATCCCAGTTAACCCTTGGGTTGTCCTCCCGGGTTAAAAAAACAGACAAAAATTTGACATTTTTGTCCCTTTTCAACTTTTTTTTCAGTTTTCACTAACACCCCCTTACTAACACTAGTTTTACACTACTTTTTGGAATCCATGGTCAATAACCCTCCTTTATATAGAATTATACCTACTATTTGAGTTAAAAAAGCAGAACTTATGAATTATTTTGACTATTAGTTAAGATCAGAAGAACGTACAGATGAGTTTAGTCAGGAATGAAAGTGATCAATTGTATTTGTAAAGAGCGTTGTGTGGAATCCAATCCATTTTTTGGTGGTAATTTGGTTAAAAAGAAACCCATTTTTCAGATATAGACATTTTTTAAAGCGGTCAAATTTGACCCGAGGACAACAGGAGGGTTAATGATGGCATCCAAGTAAAAAGGGTTAAGTAGTTCCTGTACAGATCAAAGGCAGAGCTCAACTGAGACGTTTTAGGTGAAAAGGAAAGCTAGACAAAGGACATTGTAACCATCTGTGCCTGCGACATGTATTATACAGTAGGCCATGTAGCATTTACATGGGTGACTGAGTTTCATTACTGGACTATTGATTTATTTATCCCATATCCTTTGTTGGACAAATACCTACTGGCTAATGAAACCCTAAACGTTACTGTATTTAGGGTAGAACAGCTGTCTTACTCTGGTGAGTTTAAGTTGAGTCCCAGTGTCGTGAGGTCACTTCCTAGCGCCAGATGGACCATCCCCGGATCGGTCTCTGCTGCCCGGATAAACATCAGCAGGCCGATCATGCCGAATTGGTCGGTCACCATTCCTGAGGGAATGTTCGTCACCCGACCTGCAGCAGCAGGATAATTCAGAGTTCAACAGACCGCTGGAACTGGGCTGTGAACTACAGTTAATACTTACCGTCAATACATTACCTCCATATTTCTAACCCACACTTAGTGCACGCACTGGAGAGCAAACCAAGCCAATTATTTTGTTTAACAAATGATGGTCACAGACAGACTAATGGAAGGATGATGATGGTCTGTATCATACTGAACATATTCTTTTTGGTTTCCTCACTGCAGCCTATCCAATAATTATCTAACCCCAAATGCAGGGTAGAGAGCCCAACTGCCTCACCCAAGTTGTGCGATTAAGAAGGGATGTCTCAGTGGAATTGGAGCGATACGATTGGCTGAGAAGTCTCACCATCGGGCAACACCTGGATCCCTTTCTTCTGGTTGTTGTTCTGTGCTGAGGTCGTCTTGTCACCGGGGAACTTCGGCCCATCTGCATTGGATGTGCTCTTGCTCGTGGAGTTCAAGTTCTAGAAACAAAAGAAAACCAGCTTCACACACAGACGAATAAAACATGCACGAATGCATAATAAGTCATTCTCTTTGATGTGTAACCTCGACGCACACCATTTCCCCATTTATCCTGTCAGATTGTGTGGTAGGGGGATCAGTGGCTCACACTTACAGTTTTGCTGTCATCGCTATTCAACGAGGGGTCCTTATAGTTTGGGCCAGGCAGTGCGGGGAAGTCCTCGTTATGGATGGAGAAATCTTGTGTCTGTTCTGTTGATGGCTTCGTCACCATGCCAACTTGATGAGGAGGAGGATGATGATGATGATGATGATGATGATGATGATGATGATGTGATGATGATGAACACAGTAAAGTAGAGATTATAATTCCCCAAAGTGTAATTGGCAATAAATCACAACAAAAGGGTATCACAAGCTATTCTGGTATCTGCAGACTGCATTAAAACAAAAGCCTTGGCTAGTATTATGAACCCAATCAAGAAGCTAATATCTATTTCCTCTCCTAGGGGTACCTACTTCCTATAACTTAACGTGTGTAAAAAATAAGACACTTTCTCCGGCCTAATGGCCTACCATAAGGAGCCCGTCCAGCCAGTGGGTTGAGCACCGGTGTTGGGTTTCCCGTCCCTTCTCTCCGACTCCTGTCTGCTAACGCAGGGAAGTCTGACAGATCCAGTCCCGTTACATTTTCACTCCCATCTGCAGTAATAGGAAGGTTAGGAACTTGTAATATGTACCGGCACCTTCAACTGAATTTACCTGTTTAATAATGTGTGGTTGTATTACCCTGTAAATGTCTAAAAAAAATAGCCCTCGCCTAAGTAACAACTGCTGACCAAACACAACAGCTAATTTCTAGTCGGTACTCACCGTCTGTTTCAGCAGTCAAACATGAATTGATACAATGGTATTGCCATTACCGTTTTTCCAGAAATTAAATTCACCCAAAAAATACAGATTTTTCAAAAGGAGCCAAATCAGTTTGAAGTAGTGTGCTTCCTGCTTCAAAAGGACACTGATCACTGCATTTTACATTGGACACGGTCGTCTCATCCTGTCCACAGCTCAGTCTTTTATGCAGCTTTGTGTATTTATACAATGTAAGTTTTACTGTGTTTTTTGTAAAATTGAATTCTGTACATTCAATATAAACACAGATACATTCCAGGAGTGTTTTGTCTGACAAAACCCCCAAACGAATGATCCCTTGGTTGACCCACCTGGGTTAAAACACACTAACCTGTGCCATTGAAGATGGTGCTTGATAATGAGTTGTTCATCCCAAACGCCTGATTGCGGTTCATACCAAATCCTGACATGCTGCAAAGATTTAAAAAAAGAAATAAGCTTCCAATCATAAGTTGTCCTTAAATTAAAAAATTAAAAATAAAAGAACACCTAAATCAGGAAGCTCCGTCTACCTGTTTATGGTGAAGGGCTGGCGTGCTGGCTGCTGTTTGGGCATACAGATGATACTGGGCGAGCTGCGGTTGGGGCTGCCCAGCCCCGAGCTACCCATACTGTTGGTCCTGCCGCTCAACCCGATGCCTTGACCGACCTGAGAGTGGTTCAGCATGTTCCTCGTGTTCATCGGCAACGTCCCCCTGTTAAAACATCAGGTCTGATTTTGTGGATTTCAATTTTTGGTTCATGTCATATCAACTGCCGTTTCTATTACCTGGTATCTTTTATTGTTATAAACCACACACAAGTATGTATCAAAACGGAGTCTGCAAACTCACAAAAAAAAGTGAACAGCTTCATACACACCTGCTTGGTGATGGAGGGGTATGGAGGGACATCGTGGGGACACCGGTTGTGGGGGTGATATGACTTGGTAGCTGCGTGCCTTGCGTTAGATTTCTATTTAACTGAGGTGTGCTGTTCCCCATGCCCCTTACCGAGAAGCCGAGCGCACCTGCGGGAAGACGTAGAAGAAAAACGCGGAAAATCAAAAGCTATCAGACAACCCAGAGAAGATGAATCTGCAATATGTCACGTTGACATTCAAACTTTCAGAAGGTTTCACAGTTTATTAGCAATAGTTCCCCATAAATACCTGCTATGTTTATTGCACTCATGCTCACAATTGTTGAACGCAAGAGCTCTATTCACTCAAAATATGTTGCATATGAGAAAAAACAAAACACTTACTTTGTGGACCGTACAAACTTGCCCCAAGTTGCGACAGCTGACCCGACGACGATGGCGAGGGAGAGGGCAGCATCTGAAGGAAAACATTTGAGGACTGGAAAGAGTAAGATAACTAGAAAATGTCTCCTCCGATGTTAACTCAAAAGGCATGACAGATGTGTGCAGATATGTTGGCAAAACTCACATCTTTGTCCGACCGATGTGGGAACATCGACGGCTGGCTGTAATACATGTTTTCATCGGTGAAGTCGTTATCGACCACCTCGACGAACTCTACAAATTTCTTTCTAGCACCAAACATGCCTTTTGTCACCTGAAGAGAGAGCAGAGTTGCTGTTAAAGATGTGCAATAAGTAAAAAAGTGGACAAAATAATATCAGTGACGATCACATTTCTAATCTAAATACACAGAGTCCTCTTCAAAACCTATTGTTGAAAATATCTGTAATAAATCTATTTATTTATATTATTAATTGTTCCATGTTTGAACCTTTTTATTTACAACAATTGACAGCATTGCATTTATTCTGCACCTGGCTCTTCCAAACCTTGACTGACACTAATATTTAATCAACTTTTCATACATAGGACACAGGGTTTTCTGTGTCCACATTTAAATCAAATGGGGGAAAAAATGCATCAACTCATTTCATTGTAAATTACTGACATATTTGGCATCTTGGGGTTGTTAAAATAAAGTTTTGAACAGCTTTGTGTCTAGTTTGTCATGATGTACAGTCACAATGGAAGAACATGTTGAACTTTTAAAACAAAAACTATCTCATCCATACCATTATTACATTAGCCAGCTGACAGCAGAACTAACCGTTAATGTCCTCCCTGTTTAACTACTTTGGGGTTTTACTTTGGCTTAAATGCTGTACCTATTTTGACACTGCTAAGGAAATTAACAGCAATGCTAACATGCTAGTTAGCCAACACTAGTGTAGTTAGCCAATGTTACCGGGCAAGGAGCTTGTAATCAATCTGGGTTAGCTTAGCTAACTTAGCTTAACGGCAGCTCGCAAGTGGGCTGCCTTAACAACGAGCTGGCTAAGTACCACGACATAACAATACCTTTTAACTCCAAAAACACCCCGACTAAGCAACCAAGCAGCAGTCACTATAAGGCAGTAATTTGGGCCCTCTCCGCCTCCATATATCCTCGGTCAGCTGTCTGTTTTCTCGGCACGGTTTACGCTCCGTTTGCAGCAGCAGCAGCAGCGACAGTCTGCAGCAGCTAAAGGCTAAAGATTCGCTCCGTATCGAAACGGAGGAAAACAGCGACCTACATTGCGCATGCCGAAGGCTTAATTGTGAACCGGGCCGATTGAACAGAAATAGAAATAAGTCAAATATCCTCACCGCATCAATTTCCCTTCTCTACGTTAGATCCAAGATGGCTGTGTATATTCTCAATCGAAAGAGGGATAGCCTTTACCCTCTGACCTTACAACCTGCTGACCACTTCCGTACACAAAACTCAACATGTCAGAAAGTCATCAGTTCCACACAGGGTGCTAAATAAAAGAGCAAAAAATACAATAACCAAAGAAAATGTGTATATTTTTCAGTGAATATGAATAGGGACACCGCTGTCACCAGAGCCTCTACCCCCCTCCTGTGACCATAAGTTGTCTTGCATTGTGAAAAGGTGTGTAGTTCATAGACTATAAAAACTAGGTGTAGTTACAGAAGAAGCTTCTTTTTATTATAATGTTGGAATATCAAGATAATGCTGATTTCTTTAACTTAGTTCCTCAAAACTGTTAGATTGGCATCAGAGTCATGTTTTTGCTGTTTTCTCTGGGAATTACTAATAACTCCTATGGGGCCCCTAAAGCTCCCAGTTCATTGTATCACTTGTGTAAAATAAGCCCATCAGGACTTGTTTGCCCAGGGGCCCCCTGGCAGGTTTATTTGGGTTTATTGCTAGATACTCAAATAGTTACGGATATACATGTTCTAAAATTATCACATTTGGATTGTAGTGACCATAATGTTGCTGCCCTCTATCTTTCTGGTTAAATTATACTTTTACTTTTTAAGTGAAGCTGAAGAATGGCAGTAGCCCAGTCTGTAGGGAGTTGGGTAGGGAACTGGAGGGTCCAAGGATTCAAGACCCCGTTCCGAGTGTGGAATGATAGCTGGAGAGATGCCACTTCCCCTCCTTGAGCAAGGCACCATGCTGTTACAGCACTGGCAGCTCTGAAATCTCTGCATTTGTGCAAGAAGGGTCCTGAGCATGTGTGTGTGTGTGTGTGTGTGGTGTGTGTGTGTGTGTGTGTGTGTGTGTGTGTGTGTGTGTGTGTGTGTGTGTATTTCAGGCCTGAAGTAGCAATTACTGACAAAACAGAGTGTAAATTGTAATTTCCCCACTGGGGATCAATAAACAGTAAAAAGTTGTAGAACTTTTTTCAGCAGACATTTTGGCTTGTCATGACAGGAAAAGCAGAGCAAAGATGACATAAATGATGGCGTCATTACATTAAATTCACGTGTAATCACCTAATAGGACAATTCATATAGCACCTGTGCTTTTTCTGCTAAATGTCTGCCATGAACAGCGTATGGCAGTAACATGGTTCTTTCTGTGTGCTCGGTCTAGATTGCGCTGTTGCCTGTTTGAGGCCCCCGGACAGTGGATTAGAAGAATGACAAGTGTCAGTGAGTGAAAACAGAGAATGGGCAACCACTGTCCCTACTGATAAGGAAAATTAAAATTCCTTCTCAGTTTTATCCTTGGAAAACAGCCATAATGAAGGCAAGGCAAGGCAGCTTTATTTGTATAGCACATTTCAGCAACAAGGCAATTCAAAGTGCTTTACACAAAATCAGTTAAACAGATAAAACACAAGTAAAAACAGTTAAAAATCACAAGCATTAAAAACCGGTAAAACACATGAATAGACAGTTAAAAACAAAGAGAAACATAAAACACAAGAATAAAATTTACAGTGCAGCATAAGAAATTTAAAGAAATGATTAGTCATTTAAAGAAAGGCAGCATCAAATAGAAAGGTCTTCAGCCTTGATTTAAAAGAACTGAGAGTAGCAGCGGATCTACAGGTTTCTGGGAGTTTATTCCAGATATGAGGAGCATAGAAACTGAAAGCTGCTTCACCCTGTTTAGTTCTGACTCTGGGGACAGAAAGCAGACCTGTCCCAGATGACCTGAGAGGTCTGGGTGGTTCATAGTGTAGTAGCAGATCAGCATATATTTTGGACCTAAACCGTTAAGTGATTTATAAACTAGCAAGAGTACTTTGAAATCAATTCTTTGAGACACAGGAAGCCAGTGTAAAGACTTCAGAACTGGAGTGATGTGATCCAGTCCTCTTGGTCTTAGTGAGGACTCGAGCAGCAGCGTTCTGAATCAGCTGCAGCTGTCTGATTGATTTTTTAGGGAGACCTGTAAAGACCCCGTTACAGTAGTCAAGTCTACTGAAGATAAAGGCATGGACAAGTTTTTCCAAATCCTGTTGACACATAGTCCTTTAACCCTTGATATATTCTTAAGGTGATAGTAGGCTGACTTTGTAATTGTCTTAATGTGGCTGTTAAAGTTCAGGTCTGAGTCCATGACTACACCAAGATTTCTGGCTTTGTCTGTTGTTTTTAACATTGTTGTTTGAAGCTGAGCGCAGACTTTTAATCGTTCCTCTCTTGCTCCAAAAACAACCACCTCATTTTTCCTTCATTTAATTTCAGAAGTTCTGGCACATCCAGCCGTTAATTTGTTCGATGCACTTAGTCAGTTTTTGTATTGGACTATAGTCCCCTGGCGATAAGGTTATGTAAATTTGTGTGTCGTCCGCATAACTATGGTAACTTATTTTGTTTTTCTCCATAATCTGAGCCAGTGGAAGCATGTAGATGTTAAACAGAAGAGGCCCCAGAATGGAGCCTTGCGGAACTCCGCACGTCATATTTGTACGCTCAGATGCATAATTACCTATAGACACAAAGTAATCCCTATTCTTTAGGTAGGATTCAAACCAGTTTAGTACTGAGCCAGAAAGGCCAACGCAGTTTTCCAATCGGTCTAGTAGTATATCGTGGTCGACCGTGTCAAATGCAGCACTGAGATCAAGTAATACTAAGATTGAAATTTTGCCATTATCTGTGTTAAGGTGGATGTCATTAAAGACTTTGACAAGAGCCGTTTCAGTGCTGTGGTGTGGTCGGAAACCCGACTGAAAGGTATCAAAACTGTTGCTTAGTGACAAGAAATGGTTGAGTTGTTGAAAGACTACTTTTTCAATGATTTTACTTAAAAACGGAAGGTTTGATATTGGCCTATAGTTGCTCATTAGTGACTTGTCTAGGTTGTTCTTTTTTAAGAGTGGCTTGATTACTGCAGTTTTCAGGGCCTGTGGAAAGATACCTGAAAGAAGAGATGTGTTCAGGTATGCAAGATAGCATGGGCAAATAGGGTAAGACTTGCCCCAAGAAAGATACATTAAAAATGATTTTCGCCGATAAAAAAATAAATGCCTACATGGGAAACTAAAACAAGAGCACCAGCCTTTGTTCATTTTAGTCTGGACTCCACAATGACCACCTAGTTGATGTTCAAGCAGGTCAATTGTGGCCCTGACAAAACACAGACCTAGAGTCATGCACCCTGCACTACACCTAAGTACACCTTTAAGGTTTTATTTCCCTTCCATGCAAAAACACCCAATAATTTACTACATTCGAAAAACATGGACACATTCTTGAGATTATTCCATAGCACAGGATAACTTGACTGGCTCAGTGGCACAGTCCCAGAACTGCGACGGGGCCGATTGAAACGACCTTTCCTGCTCTTTCGTCACAAAACACTTATGCTTTACAACTCTGCCCCTCCCTGTCCCTCTCTCTCTCTCTCTCTCTCCCACCTCTGCCATCTCAGAGAAGAAGGGGGGAAAGTCATTAGGCACAAATGGGGAGGAGAGATTGCCATTAAAGTCAGGGCAAAGCTCAGAGCCACTGAGAGACAGTGAGAGGACTGCATTGGGGAATATCTGCCCAGGGAATACAATATGTTTTCAGCCCATTAAGTTGGATAAACAAATGGCTTACTGTTGGAGATGCCATGGACGTCATGAGGAACACTGGAAAGTAGGTGTTGTTCAATTCTCATTATGATCATCTTTACGCTCATTACGTTTTCTGCCAACAACTCGTGATGCTTATTTTCATTGTTGTTTTCATGGCTTTAATCAGATGAAAGGGTGTACATGACTACAGCTTCATAATGCAAGATGCAGTATTACAAAGATGCATTACATTGTCGCAAACTTGTGTTGTTTTTCTAAAGATCAATAACTCCAGAGTGGTGGTAAGGAGCGTTAATGGGATGCCGTGAAATGTACTTGAAGACGCCAAGAGCCTCTCTCAGTGCAACCCTTGTCTGGCCCTCAATTGATGTTGTGGAGCAGTGGTGACTCCGAGACTGGGCGAGATGGGTAATGCCATGCGAAGCGTTATTGCCTTCATTCCCTCAGAGCGCTGTCAACGTTTCCTAGTTGGGGACCTGAAGGAGATGCCGCCTGATCGGACCCTGGATCTGAGCAGCCGGCAGCTGCGCCGGCTGCCTGTTGCTGCCTGTGTTTTCAATGAGCTGGTGAAACTCTACCTGAGCGACAACAACCTCAGCAGCTTGCCAGATGAACTGCAAGGCCTGAAGAAGCTGCAGCTCCTGGCCCTTGACTTCAACTGCTTTGAAGAGCTCCCTGTAGTTGTTTGCAGATTGCCCCAGCTCAGCATCCTTTACCTGGGTAACAACAGGCTTTACAGCCTCCCCAGAGAACTGAGAGAGCTAAAGGAACTTAGCACTCTGTGGCTGGAGACTAATTGCTTCACCGTTTTCCCCAAGGTGGTTTGTGAGCTGTCTAATCTCAAGACCCTGCACCTTGGTTATAATCAGATAGAGAGTTTACCAAAAGAGCTCGGAGGGCTGGAAGAGCTAAGAAGTATCTGGCTTGCTGGGAACCAGCTGGCAGCGTTCCCACTAGTGTTGATGGAAATGCAATTTTTAGCTGTCATTGATGTGGATCGGAACAAAATACGCTACTTCCCAGGCCTGGCTCACATGCAGGGGTTGAAACTTGTCATCTATGATCACAACCCCTGCGTTAATGCCCCCATAGTGGGCGAGGGAGTCAGAAGAGTCGGGCGCTGGGCGGACAACTCGGACGATGAGCAGGAAGATGACGGGTCGAAAGTAGCGAGCGAGACCACGGCAGAGGTCACGGAAGTACACCCCGAGGAGGAGCACAACATTTAGGTTCAAGGAACAAAGTGACCCTGAGCCGCGGCGAGGCCTGGCGGTACAGAATGACGTTCAAGTGGGGACACTTAACGCTGAGTGGTGTGGTGTACATCAGGCTGATGGCATTTTGTCTATATATGGTAAAGCCAAGTTGTTGTACAAGCTCTACAGAAACTTTTGTAAAAGGGGACATTTGAATCTTAAAATAAAAAATGTTTGACATGTCTGGTTTCTTAAGTTGTGTGAAATGTTGGTGTCTTTTTGAATTAGTAAAACTGTTTATGCCTTCAAATGATTAGCTGAAACAACAGTGACATTGTAAACTGCTATTCATTTTCCACACCATCAGATTTTTTTTTGTTGTTATTGTACAAGACATACAGTATGTTAATTTTACAGAATTGTACAGGTTGTAGCATATTTGTGGAATCTAAACAGGTCTGGCAAGCATGGATTTCTACTTGATAGTATATGTGTGTTTGCAGGACACTTTTCGATTAAACTGACTATGCAGTCGGTCAGTATGGCAGGGATTGAGAAAAAAAAAAGGATTCATTACAGATTTCTTTACGCAGATTTTTGTTTGAGCAGAGTGTGAGATAATATCTATACCTGCTGAGACTAAATACAGTGAGGATTTTAATACAAGAGATGGATGATTTAAATCAATTAGTGCACTCCTTACCCAGACCAATGCATAATTCATCTGATAGATTGGGGGCTGTGGTTTGAATAAAAGCAGCTAATGGGCTTTAATATCGCTGTCATAAGGTTCACGATGTGAAACAGATCGTAAATGCAGCTTTCCAATTCCTCAGAGTACCAGAGAAATGTTCAGTAAACAAGATTAAATGTCATTCCACAATGTATCATTTTAGGCACTTTTAAAAAACCACAGAAAAAGAGATTACCGTGGGCCTTTTACTGGAAATGTGATTATTTCACACAGCATGAACAGACAGAACTACTGTATTAGCTTCAATTCAGCCTCCTATTTAAAAGAACAACTAGTTTACTGTGAGTTTATGTAACTCTAGAGGTTCTGTGAACACATAAAAATACCATTCTGTTTTAATATTCCAATGCTGTACAGTGTATGTCAAAAATAAATTAGATTCTATGATACTGCCCCCTAGCACACCTAGATCCAAAGACTCCACTAACATTTTACACTACTGTACATTCAATCCACTTTTGGTGTTGCAATGCGCTGTAACTGCCAAAACTGTATTCTTCTTATCAACATGTACTTCACATCACCCTCAAATGATCCTCATTAATCTTTTCTCAGTTTTTTTTTTTACATAAAAAAAGTCTTGATTTTAACTCAATCATTTTGTTTTAAGGATTATTTAGGAATAGCGTAACAATGATACTAAAGCAACACATTCTAGTATGTACAACACTAATTACTAATGAAATTCCTTTTATGTCTTAGCTGTAATACCATAATCAGGTGTTATAATGGACATTGTGTCATATTAATAACTTACATTGTTTATTGATTTACACTCTTTGTATACTATGTTAGTAGTCACTACAAATGGAGAGATGTCAGAGTGAGTGGGCTGCCACCTGGTTGGGGGGGGGGGGGGGGGGGGGTACAGTGCCTTGCTCAAGAGCACCTCATGACCTCACTCATGACCTAGAATAATCAATATAAAATATTATGGGAATAAAAAAAACGGCTTTATAAAAAATATATATGAACTTTTCACACATAACCTTTACCATGTAGTTAACATAAAATTAATATATAGTGTGTATGTTCTGCCTACACAGGACACTTGAGGCCTCTACTTGAAATGAAAGTTCCAGAAACATTTGATGAACTCCAAACTAAGGGCACTGTTACAGAAAAGAATGAAACTTGTTAAAAATTGCATCTCTGACTTGGTGGATCCCCCAGTCGAATCTGGGGTCCCCTGCTGGAGCTGCTACCCCCGAGACCCAAAACCGGAAAAGCGGACAAAGTTACAACTGGTGTCAAGCAGGCTACACTGACACATCATTACATTAAAACGTTGATAAATTGCTGTCTGCTCTGCTGTTGTTCTTTCTCTATAGGGTGATGGTGATGTAACAGCCTCCGTCACTTCTCAAACTCTGGAGAACGTCTACCTGGCAGACAGAGATCCAGAGATTCCTTTCGGTGCTGGCAAACAGCAGTATATCCTCCACTTCAAAGGTGAACCAGGAACGGAGCAGGTGTATCAGCAGAACGTAAAATACAACACCAAGAGAGAGGTCAGAAGGAGGCCTCGCTTTGTGTCTACTCTTGATGTGGAGGTGAAGCTAAAGAGGTACGTTTTAGATGGAAATTTAAAGATTATGCTTGCAATGTTAACATTGCTGTTTTGGATTTCTCTGTGTCTCAAAGTAGCTTCTCTAGTCAGACAGTTATGTTTGTCTCCTCTATAGCGCGTCGTCAAACAGCTCCAGCTCCCCCACAGCTGAATGTTTCCCATCCCACTGGGACAAGACTGCACTACCAGATTTTGGATACAAGGTATCTTTATGGCACGTATTACTCTGTGGGAAAAGGTTGCTTTTCTCCCCGTCCTCCAAAATTACAGTGGTTTTTGTTTGAGAAATGAATATGTATCAGGTTGTTGAAACAGCACAAACTTGTTTAATGTAGTTGTTTTGATATTTCATAGTATTAGGATTTTTGATGCATTTTTGACGTTTTCAACACTACGTAATACTAACTTATTAACTTTCACAGTTATTTATGGAATTTATGGTCAATAAACCTAATTTATAGGAAATGATACCTAATGTGTCAGTTAGAAAAGCAGAAATTAAGAATTATTTAGACTAAAATTAAAGGAACAAACTGTATGTTGATGGATAATCACAGACTGGAATATGTCAACTTTTACTCGACACTATTGCGAAACCACTTCCATTTTTTTTTACAATAGCTATAAACTTGAATAAGACACCCCAAAATTAATGAAAGTAGAGATTTCCAAAAGAGCGTTGTGTGTAATCAATCACGTTTTTTTGGCTAATTACAATTGGGTAGTTAAAAAGAACACTGATATAGGAAACGGGTCAATTTGACCCGAGGACATGAGGGTTAAATGAAAGGTGTTTGGCTTCCCTTTGTGGCGCCAGTTCACGGAGCAGAGCAAAGGTGGTCTGCCGACGAAATGGGTCACAGAGATCCACTGCTCTTCTCCAAAGCCAGATACACTGGTCATTGAAACACACTGCCCACACAGCCATGACACAGAGCTGGACTTAAATTTGCAAAATATCTCACCTGTTTATCTGCACTGTGCACTTATCTTTTTAGCTTGCATAGCTCTCCAAATCTGCGAAGGAGTATATTATGATTGAGAACCATGCCCCAGGGTAACATTAACAGCATCCAGAGGATCCAGAACCCCTCTCTGTGGAAAGTCTTTCAGTGGTAAATCATAGACCTGCTTAAAGCTATAGCCAATGTTCTTATAATAACAATGTATCAAATGACAAAGACAAGGCAGTGTAAAAGTGGTCGCTCGTCTAGCAGTGATGAACCTACAGATTGTCCCCTGAAACTGCAGCTACTTTTTGGGTTAATCAAAAGTGAAAATAATAATTAGTTGCACACATTTATGTTTTCTGTATTGTGTGTTAAAACGGAAAGAGCGGATTAAGACAAGGATCGGAGGGAAAACTGTGAATGAGCAGTACTTGTTCCACGGGACAGATGAGTCCCTGATTGAGGCCATCTGCGAGGAAAACTTTGACTGGAGAATGTGTGGTGTCCATGGCACGGCCTACGGCAAAGGTACAGTAGCTTCAGCAGCCTTTCTGGTAATAAGATGAATATACAGTATACATTATTGAAAGAACATAACGGACACTTAGGCTGTGTCAGTAACGCTCTATTTCTTTAGAGAGCTACTTTGCCAGAGATGCGTCCTACTCCGACAGATATGCCAGCGTCAAACGAACCCTGAACAAGATCATGTTTGCTGCTCTGGTCCTGGTGGGGGAGTATACCCGTGGAAGTAGCAGCTACGTCCGGCCCCCGCCAAAAGGAAAAGGCACAACCCTCTACGACAGTTGTGATGACAGCGAGAGCAATCCCAGCATCCACGTTGTCTTTGCAAAACTACAGATTTATCCAGAGTATTTAATAACTAATCATAAATTACAATGCCGTAAAACTCTATTATGAAGTACTTTGACTGGAACAACAGTGGCTTTGTGGAGTTTTACAGTGGTGTAAGAAGTATAAAAAAAATAAAAATAAATCCATAATTTTATTAGCTGATAATGTCACAGTTGTTTCCTCGTAGAAGTGTAAAGTTTGGAAATGGGAATGCTCACTGGGATTTTTCTCTGTAGCTTTTTGGGTGAGTTAAATACCTTTTGCAGAATGTATAGAAATAGAAAATAAGGCTTTTCCTTGGAAAATGTCTATTCTTATCATGGCTGTCTGTTGTGATAAAAATGTTTGCTATAGTCCACGTCCAATGTAAGTCTAAATGGATGATGCAGAGGGTTACAATGAACTGGTTATGTAGTAAACACATTACAAATTGCCATTAATGTAGTCAATATAAGTAATAAAAAAAGAGAAATCTTGCATTATTTATTTACACACGTAGTTCAGTATATACATTTCTTTAGTATATTCAAATATCAGTAACACAAGTGACAGGTCTTTTTGTCAGAATATGTTCCTCTGCCTATGTCAGACTTGGAAATCTGTGGCTGTATGGTGGTAATTAGTTAATTAACGGCCATTAATGGGGATGAAGTAGCGCGAGCGGCATCAATGGGAGCAGCTCAGTTGAACACACTGGCCATTTGGTGAAGGTGCAAGGGTCTTCTACAGTGCAAGGAAGCAAAAACAATGGTACCCTGGTTAAAGTGAAATTAAAACCATTGTTTAGATTAATGGGTAATGAAAGAAAAGCCTCCCCTGAGCCGCCAATTCAAAATCGATTTAAAAAAAACAACATGGCTCCATGCTGAGGTAAGCGGCTAAGAGACTCTTTGTGTCAAAGGAACAGATCTTTAAAACTGGGCCACTGTTACAACATGGACCCGCAGAATGCTTTGTAATGGTTCATAGGGTTTTTCTACCATCCAAGAAGAACGGTGAGTTTCTAACTGTCTGGTGGAGAATTCTCTTGACCTTCCCCCATGTCTCTTCTTTGAATTTTTACAAATATGCCGTTTTTAGGTCCTAGAGTGCTTGACGACTTCAACTCAAGAGGAACCTGCACAAAGAAAAAAATACCACATGTAAAGCAACATCTGCCAAACATTTAACATATATTCTAAATGAAAAACTACCTTCATTTGGATGCATATTGAATTTTGATCATTGGTAATTGGTTAATTTGTGAAAATTGCAGCAATGTCAAATGTCAATTATTGATAGTTAATTATTTATGTTGACAAGAGAACCAATTACATTAATATAGAGTCCAAGCAGCTGTGGCCCAGCCCAACACTGAGAAGGAAACGGCTACACATTCACTCTCTGTGTAGGCAGTGCTTTGTTGTTTTGAATTATCATATCTTGGTAAAACAAACCAACTACAATAAGTGAACATAACAGCCGTGACTACACTCTTGCGTCCCTTTGTTCTTGCTGGAACCCGACCCACCTTGGTCTCGGAGCAGGCCACAATGCTGAACCTGCGGAACAGACGCACTAAAGCCATTTTGATTTCCAGCTGGGCGAGCCTCATCCCCACACAGTTCCGGGGACCGGCCCCGAATGGCAGGTATACAAAGGGATGTCGGTTGGCTTTGGCCTCTGGTGTGAATCTGGAAATCCAAACCATGTTAGAGAATAGGATTTAGTCATTATTAAAATAGTGCGTTTCATTCAGTGCTATACAGGGACTTTACTACCTTTGTCATAGCCAGGTCAGACATGTACGACAGAAGAAAGTTTCAAGGTGGTATGTACTGTACATGTTAATGCCTGAGCCTAACTAAAGAACTAAAGAAATGTGGTTGCACTGGTGAACTGCATGAGGTCCATACATCTTCTCATTTGACAGAAAACAAAATAGTCCAATAATAAATTATGTGAGGTCCAAATCCCAAAATGTAAGTTACTGTATATAACACCATATGACTATTTCGATTGGATGTCGCACACTACTTTTCAGTTAACTGCAGGTAAAGACTTACAGTACGTGTGTAGAATGTGTTCGTGATGGCACTTTTTGCCATCATTTACAGGATTTAGACAATAATAGAACACAAGGTTGCAGGCGCCACAGTATAGCTTGTCTGCTGTAAGAACAGCCTCGTACCGCTCAGGGATGAAGCTCTCAGGCTCTGGCCAATGCTCGGGGTCGTAGTGGAGGAAGCCTGCTGGGATCTCCAGCGTCGCTCCTTTAGGGAGACGCTGGCCGTTCAACACACAGTCCTGGTCGATGTCTCTCGCAAACCTTTGGTGGGGCAAAAATGCCATGGATGCAGGTTTTATACTTAGAGTCATTTTTCCTTCGTTGTACTTCATATGATTACTGTATGATTGAGAGTAGCATAAACCTAACTAAACCTCAACTAACTAAGTTTTATCTTTATTTAATGTTTTAATATACCTGAATCCAGGGGGGTAAAGGCGCAATGCTTCACTTATAACCATGTCTAAATACTTGAGCTCCTGGACGTTTGTGTAATCTGGTGACTCCTGCAACAAAAGAAAGGGGGGGAAAAAAAAGATAAATTACAATTCACGTTGATAAGAAATAAATTCAGATAATTCAGTAAGGATTTTAAATGTAAAAATTAAGAAACAAAAATCTGTGTGCACTGAATTTGAACTGTCCACAACCACAATCTTGTAATAATCTTAAAAAATGAAATGAGATCAAAAGGGTAACGCAACACACTCACATGTCTGGTGAAGAAATCATCCACCTCTTCTTGTACTTTGCGTTGACATTCCGGGTGGATGGCCAGGAGGTAGCAGGTGAAGGCCAACGTGCTGCTGCTGGTTTCGTAACCGGCCAGAAGAAAGACGAAAGCCTGACCCACGACCTCATCCTCAGTCATCATCTTTTTCTGCGGACGCCTGCTGGGGGGCTCCTCTGGGTGCGGATGGTCGTCTGGATCAGAGGCAGCTTGGATCTGGTTCCTGGGATCCAGCTTCGCCGTGTCAAAGTCTTCCAAAGACACGCACTCCTTGCTGGATCTTGCATCCAACATCAGCTGAAGGAAGTCGCGACGCCTCTACATCAACAAAAACAACCACCAATAAATTAATTTGGAAAATCTTTAATGGGAAATTGTAAGCGGCTCTTTATTTAACCCTTGTGTTGTCTTCAGGTCAAATTTGACCCATTTTCTAAATGTCTCAGAATGTATCAGAAATAAAAGTTTCTTTTTGACTTCCTAATTTGAATTAACCAAAACTAACATGGATGATTCCATACAACGCGTTACGTAAGTACAAAAAAAAAATTGGATCTCTATTTTTATTGAATTTGGGGTGTTTTGTTACATTTTTTAGCATTTGAAATTGAAATGTTGAGCAGTATCCCAACTGAACGTGACATATACCAGTCTGATTATCCTTCTTTTAATATTAGTGTAACTAGTTCATCATTTCTGCTTTTCTAACTCAAGGATTAAGTACAATTTCCTATAAATGAGGTTCATTGACCGTGAATTCCAAAAATAAGAGTAAAAATAGTAATAAGCTGGTGTTCGTGGTATTTATACATGGCAGAGAAAAGATGTGTAAAAAGGCAACACCCAAAAAATGCCAAAAACATTGAAAGAAAAAAAACAAAACAGGAAGTGTTGAAAAAAGGAACAAAAACGTCAGAAAAATAGTGGGGGTTTTTTTGTTTTTTTTGGGGGGGGGGGGGGGGGGGGAGGAAGACAAGTGCATGGTCAAATGGAAGACAACACAAGGGTTTAAAAGGTGATTAAATGTCCATGAGGCTGACCTGCTCAGGAGGCTGCTCCTCTCTCTGCTTGATGATCCTCTGAATGCATTGGATGAAGAACTGATTCATCTGGTCTCGTCTTTTGTTGGGGATCAGTCTCGCCAGAGGAGCCATGATGAATGGAAAAGCAACTGGACACACAATGGACCACATGTGCTGGTGTAACTATCTGAAATGGCAACTTTACACACTTGCACATGACTGCACAATATTAAAATCTATGTATTAAAATCTTTTTATTTTGTGCTTAATTAAAAAAAAAAATCGATTTACTTTGACATATTTATGTACCAGGAGATAGTAAACCCTCCCGTTTGTGGTCTATGCTTTAATAAGATTTCATTCTTTTGCCTTCATTGCTTTCCTATAAAAATGTTTTGAATAACTTGAACATATGACTAACATTACAAATTAATTTGACTGACGGAAAAACAGCATGATGGGCCTGAAGAAAGAGAAGGAGAAGAACATCTGCGCATGCTGGACAAACGGGTCGTCTTGGTTGTTCTGAGAGTCCACCTGGGTAGCAAATGCTACGCTAGCAATAACATCCATGGTGAAGCAGCCAAAACACCTGCAAAATACACACAAACCAAAATATGAGGACAAAAAATGACACCATAAATACTAATAGGCTATTTATAATAACACCTATTTATTGTGTGTGTGTGTGTGTGTGTGTGTGTGTGTGTGTGTGTGTGTGTGTGTGTGTGTGTGTGTGTGTGTGTGTGAGATCACCTGTGGATGTCAAAGGCCTGTCCTGACTCAGCGGAGACATTCAAGTTGCTCATCAGGGCATCGGTGGCTGTGTTGATGAGAGGAACCATCTATGGGAAAATACAAAAGACAGGGACAATCATCACAGCTGCTGAGAATGTCTGGGGAAAAGAAGATACACAAGAACCTGAACAATTAGTCCATAAATACAGATGTTTTTCTTGTTGTTGTTGAAAAAAAGGTTCCACAAACGCACACTCACACTACATAGCTGAAAAAGCCTTTGTAGCTCAAACACCGATGGATGTACAGTAACTGCTTCAAGATGTAACTAAAAGATGAACATGTGATTCACCTTGAAAGCAGACAGGCAGTAAACAACGTGGGGATGAATATTCTAAGTTACTCCTGGCGGCCATTACATTTAAACTTAAAACTAAACCAGTTTCATTCATTCGACTTAGTAAAGAAGACAAGAAAGAACTTCATGAGAGACCCTCCAAAGTCAGGATTGTGTTTTGACGGATAAGAGAATTCAACACTCAACACTTGGAAATATGCCCTTTTTCAACAAAGGAGTCCTTCACGTCCTCTCCACTCCCTGCACCTGGACTGAGAAGCTTTACACCGGTCAGTCATCCAACTCCACACCTCTAACCCTCCATTTGTGACAGACAGTCACTTATTAGACAAAAAAAGTGTGTGAGTCCAACGGCCCTCATTTATGAAACGTACAACCTAAAACCGACGTACGCCGATTCCTACGCAAAGCTCGGCATTTATAAATTTGAACGTGAGCGTAGGCTGCAAAATAAATCTCACATCGGGTCTGACCTTGTGTACACAGGTTTTTGAGTCAGTGTGGACTTGCGGTGCAGCATTTCTCCTTCTCAGTAACAGGAGAAGGAGAAATCTTCAGTTGATCACTTATCAACAATGGCAGATCTGGCTCTTTTAGAAGACCTCTATGAGCCGAGGAACAGTGCACACGTTGCCTGCGCACACACAAGCCACATTGGAGAAAAAATGACTGCAACATTGTTTTAGCCTGTGGGGTTCTGCACAACATCGCGCAGGAAAACAGGGTGCCGTAAATGTAGTGATGGAGCCAGATGACGCAATGCCCAGAGTGCAGGGTCCAGCACAGCCCCAACTGGGGGCTATACCAAGGAGACAGGATATTACTCCTCTCTTTCAAAATTTATAGTGTATGGCAATGATATTGAATACAGGAAAAGTGATGATGCACAACATTTTTATTTATCTTCAGGTTTTTGTTTGTCTTTTAAAGTAGGTGTTCCCAAAACTTTCAGCCCGCGACCCCCAAAGTAACGGTGCAAGTGACTTGCGACCCCCCCACTATAAACGTATGTAAACATTGCGCGCAACCGCGCACACACTATGGGCGTGAAAATCAAAAGAGCCACTAGAGCCAAAATTTTGACACTAGTTTTATCTTGTGTTAAAATCATGGCTAACATATGCTATTTCTAATCGTTTTTAAATTTTTATTTTTATTTCCGGAAATCAACTTGCGACCCCCCCTCTCTGGCTCGCGACCCCCTTGTGGGTCTCGACCCCCACTTTGGGGAACACTGTTTTAAAGTGTTGTTTATGGCCACAAGTGAACGATTTCTTTCTGCCATTGACTGACATACAGTATTTGAGCTTGTTTTTCCAGCCCCTCTGCTGTCAGGAGACAGGGCTCTCCCTCACAGCTGTTGCCTGGCTCTGACTCACATTTAAAACACGAGTAAAATAAAAATAAAACATTGCATATACTCTGCTACTGTGTGTTTACTTAAATATACAGCAGGTAAACCTAAATGTAGGCATAAGAGATTGCAATATAAGTCTGTATATTACTATCAGGAGTATGTACATATGTCAAGGGTGTATAAATTAAATAAACTTCCGCTGGAATCTGATTTAATACGGCAACACTGTTGACCGCATCAGTGATCTGTTTCTATTCCGCATTCTTCCTACAGCCTACCGGTTTTTAGGCTGCCAAATAGGACACACACTACTGTCAGGGTTTCAATCTCCATCTCTGAAAAGTGCTGCTTTTTAGCCAGGATTATGTCTGGCCTCCAAACCGAGAATATATTGGGCCGTGATATTTAAATTACGATTGTTTCCGGCCGATGCATTTATCAATGTACGACCATTCTTACGCTCCGATTGGTGTGATACCAACGTTTCATGAATCCCACGTGAAGCCTATTAAGAGGATTTCTGCACTCATATCTGCGCTGGTTTCTACGTTAGGTTGCTAAATGAGGGCCAATGTGTGGGAATTTCTCCCATCTATCAACTCTCTTGCACCACGCAGTTCAGACTAAGAACTACAGCTACGGTAGCCTTCATGCTTCAAAAAGCCAAGATGTCATCCACGTCTTCATCCAGTTTTACCTCCGACGATCAGGTCCGTTCGTTTAATTTTTATTAATTGCGAAATTTTATCTAAAGTTTTGTCGGGTACTACAAACTGTCTTGTTGATGTCAAGGCAGAGCAGTATATGCTGTATGTCCCTTACCAGGTAATGTATTTCAAGAGGGCGCATGAATATAGACGGACTAACCCAGTTCATGCAAATGCAAATGAAAATTTCAAGCCAATAGAAATACTTGGAATTGGTGGTGGTTGTAAATATTAATTGGCAAGTTGGTGAACGGGCAACACAGATTTTGATAATGAACAACTGAAAATCTTACAAACTGGACCATTAACACCACAAAATACATTATGTGTAAAGAATACTGTCTGAAACTCAATGGGCACATTCATACCTCACCTCTTTCATCTTGGCAGAGCTGAATGATGGGGTCAGGATGCTCCGCACCCGCTTCCAGCGTTCGTTCCTCAGCATGAGCAGACAGTCAGTCATGGGCTTGGAGGCAAAGCGAATAGTCTGCATTGAGACACAGGAGAGTGGGGGCACAAACATTTGTTATGACATAATCAAAGATTACTTTACAATCAGGGGTGTGCACAACGTGTACATGTGCTTGCTTTGGTTCATGTCCTCACCATTCTGTTTGGGAAGCTGCTGAAGTCCCTGACCATCACTTGTCTGAGCATGTCAGGGTCCGCTATCACCACCACCGGTCTCCGGCCCAAATAATACCTAAAATGTATGAATTATAAATATAAGAGAAGTCTCAATCAAATAGAACCAAAATTGCAATGGGGAGCAGCATTGTGATTTTGGTTTTATTTGATTGAGGCTTTTACCTAGACTTTCACTTAATTTTACAATGTTGAAGAATTCAAATCAACAAAACATTTAGACCATGATTTCATCAGATGCTGAAGCAGAAAGTATTTCTACTACTCCTTACCCACAAACTCTGCCATGTGTCTTTATGAGTTCATTGAGAGGCTTCAAAAAACCCTGAAAATAAAGAACAACAACAGAGCAGATGAAAAATAACCTTTTTAGAACATCAGAAAGGAACAACAGAAGCTCTTCTTAAAAAAGGAGAATTCCGGTCGATTCCAGCACGTAGCTCTATTGTTTGTAGATTTGGAGTGCTGTCAGTAGAGAGAAAAACCAAACCAATCGGTGTTGCCTACACCGTGTTATCCTCCTGCTGGAGTTAGCACCCAACAATCTTAAACAGGGCAAGTTTTAAATGTGTTTTTAGCCTCAAAATGTCCTTAAAAGTGCATTCCCTTGTGCAGTGATTCCTTCTGAGTGCACACAGTGAATCGGACTGCTGTAGATGTAAAAGAAATACATGAAAGTTGTTCAAATTCAGCTTCCTTTAGTTCCTGTGTTGATACTGCAAGGAGTGCTTAGAAACCGTCTACAAACTACAACACAGAAAAGAGATACAAACATATATTCAGAAATAAGCATATGGTTATTTTTTAAAAGTGCTGTAGTACAACTAGCAGGAGACAAGTTAAATTGAGTTACGTTTGGAGACACTACCTTATTTAAATCATTAAATTGATATCCTATATATTTTTGTTGTATCTCTTTTCTGTGTTGTAGTTTGTAGACGGTCCCTAAGCTCTCTCACTGCCTCTCAACACCGGAACTTAATACAGCTGAATTAACACAACTTTTATGCCTTTCTGTCACATCTACAGCAGTAAGATTCACTGTGTTCACTCAGAAGGAATCACTTCACATTGTTTAATGTTTTCTGACTGAGTATTGGTAACTAATTTACATCAGGGTCTGTTGTGCAGAGACACACCTGTATACCATTAAAATCTGGAACGTCATTGTTTGTGTGAAATTGTTGTTCTCAGTTTGATGGAAATTACAGAAATCTCTTACCTGGCGAAACATCAATAAGTTGCCCAAAAAAGGTATTGGCTTTGGATGTGCGATGCCACAGCGAGAAAGGACCGAAAAGGGGTAAATTGAATACCTAGAAGACAGAGCACAGAGCAGTGTTGATGATTCCTGTACACACGTTCACAAATCTTAGTATGCATTTAGAGTAAGGCTAGGCGATATGGAGAAAATCAAATATCACAATATTTTTGACCAAATACCTTGATATCGATATCAAGGTATATTTAACACAACGATATTGTAGTGTTAAATATTGGTGCTTTTACCAAATATTTACACAATGAGATTTTTGATAAATAACCTTCAGTAATGTGAATACAATGATTAAGTGGGTAAAGGCAAATAAAAGAACAGTTACAGTTTGGGAAGTTCAGAAAATGACAATTTTACTGTAATTCAGCCTTTAAAACCATGAAAACACAACACTTATGCCATATTACGATATTACAATATCCAAAATGTAAGACAATCTCTAGTCTCATATCACAATATTGATATCATATCGATATATTGCCCAGCTCTAACTTAGAGATTATTTTACACATTTACAAATCTGAAACAAGGGTAGCAATTATTCCTCCTGGGGGGCCACACATAAAAGCACAACACCAACATACCACATAGATGAACCCCCATACCATATACATCTCAGCCAAAACCCAAATCCCCCCACACCCACCCACCTAGATTACCCATACCCACACAGAACCTTCCCAAATTCAAAAGGAAAATCATACCAGTGGCCAAACAGATGACTAAAAATAGACAGCCAAAACAGAATTAGTTAAGTAATAATTAGAAACTCTGTTTCCACCAGGAAGGAAAACACTTAGTGGAGCAGAACAGATTCAACGACACAAAATAAGATCTCTAGAAAGGTTCACACCAAGAGAACAAAACCAAAAGGCATACAGTTATACACCAGATGACAGTGGACAGGTCATTTTAACCAATCAAAACAATTCCTTTATGTATCTTAAGAAAAAAATGTTTAGGTGACTTTTAAAACTACGTTTACTAGTAGATTTTTGGGGAGTATGGTCATATACTCTATTGAGCGGTAGCGCGGTACAAAACTGCATAGTACAAGTTCTAGGTGCAGGAACTACTACATGACCTTGTGTTACCTGTCTGGTAGTATGACTGTGTCTGTCATTGACATGTGAATTGTGAATGGAAAAAAAACTCATTAAGTGCCATTTTTATGCCATGGGACCTTTAAAGCATTTACTTACCAGTAAAGAAGACCCAGGAAGATGACAAAGAGGCTGAGTGTCATGGACAGTCCACTGGCCATGATATGGAATACATTTAGGAAGTCAACTACAGCCTCCATAATGTAAATACTCCTCTCAGTTATCCCTGGCCAGAATTAGATCAAGGCTCCTGGAAAATAAAGACAGAAAAAGGTTAGGTCCATGTAAAAGCTGCTGAATAGCATGGCTTTGGTCATCATCAGTCCAAGTATATTAAGTACATATGACCTTTTTACTTTTTCAACAGAGGAAAGCACAGTGACATCTCTTTGTGGACTATGTTCTCAGGCATTTTTCTTCTGTAGTTTAGCTGTAAAGAGTTCCAAGACATTTGTTAATCATTTGTTTTAGCAGCTTTGACTGAAGCCTTGAGGGTGCTCACCTTTCCCCTGAATTGTTTGCAATGGGGGGCTACGTTTGGAACCAGTTTACATACCACAGGTAAATCGTTAATGGCCAAAAAAACTACGAATATTACTGTTATGCCTAAAGCACACACCGTGGCAGACACCCTTAAAGAGCTATAACCTATCTTTATTTTTGAATTACTGGGTTCAAAACCCCGACAGTAGCCCAGCCTAGCACGTAGCTAACGTGAGCTAGCTACAGCTAAATATCGCAGGTTTTAATATGAGTGTACTCACGTTAGCTACAGCTATATATCGCAGGTTTTAAAGTGGGTATACTCACCTTAGCGACAGATAAATATCGCAGGTTTCAAAGTGGGTATACTCACGTTAGCTACAGCTATATATCGCAGGTTTTAACGTGGGTATACTCACGTAGGCTACAACTAAATGTCGCAGGTTATCTAACGTACTCGTTCATAATATCTTTGCTGCCCGTCTTGTAACACAATGTCAGCGCCATTCTTACATCCGGAGAAAGTCCGAGCTGTTAGGGTTTTACATTTGGGCAAAAACGACGAGTGTACACTCACCACACTCGTCGATATCTTTTATAAAGTCCTCCTCGTCGTGTTAATAGGTCGCAACCCAATACAAAGCTGAGGAGCATACTGCAAAGCTGCCAACTTTTCCAAAAACATTGGAACGAGATTTGGTGGGGCTAACCCACATTTTGCGGCGTTCAAAGTAATTTCTTTGGCTTTTCAGCATCATTATCCTTTAGGGTTTAAGTTGGGGTTTGTTATGTATGGGGGGGGGGCTCTCCCTAGAGGGGTCTGGGGGTATTCCCCCCCCCGGAATCTTTTTGGGAAAATAAGCCATTAAATGGCACTTTCTGGAGAGTTTTGTGCAAAAAATGGATAAAAGTCAAGTCATATCTTACATGATATTATGCAAAGCTGTAGTGTTAAGAGCCTTTGCATTGTTGTATCAACAGGTATTAGGGCATTTAGCATTTACATTAATGTTAATCAGTCATCCCTTGATTACACATTGTATTACCTTCTTATGATATAAGTGACCCAGACAATGTGCAAAAATATGTCACATGAAGAGACAGTAGCATATGACAGTAGCAGCTGAGAAGATTTGGGTCTGTGGTGAATAGGTCCACCTCACACAAATTTCCTTCTCCCATTCTCTCTTGACTCCCCACACACACACACACACACACACACACACACACACACACACACACACACACACACACACACAAGGTTCTCAGTGTAGGGACCAGAGACCCAAAGTTAAATTAACGTTGGTCTACCAAAGGGATCAACTAAGACAACTGAAATTCTAAAGAATGAGAACCACTGTTTTACATAAATTCTAATCCTAGAAATAACCAGTTTTTGGACACCAGGGGGACTGGTGGCCAAACCTCTGTAGATTAGGCAGTGAGGGAAATGAAGTCTTCAATCAAGGCCTTTCCCCATCACAAAGTCCAGCAGAATATAGACTGAAAAATAAGACAGAAGACACAGCATGGCTCATGTTGTGCATGTGTCATATCACTGCCTTTCTCTAACTTGTTTTGTGCCAAGGCTCAGTAATGTTTGGCCATAATCCTCAGTGCCATACTTACTGTATTTAATGTTTTGGGAAAATAAAGACTATTTGTTCATTTTATGAAACACTGAATGAATTATTTACAGTTTCATTTAAAGATGCACAGAGCTTAGAGAAGCACAATAGTGGCCCAATGTTTCCCAGTATCTGACCCCCTCAGTCATGGCTGGCCTGGCAACCCAATGGCATAGGTTGAGATGTATAATTTTGAGCATTAAACACATTCTGTACCTTTGTCTACCCATTTCTACATCAATTTATGATGGAAACAATTGAAAATATCGAAAAAAGGCCCTTAGGTGTTTCGTTGGGGAAGTAAATCTCTTTCAATGTGCATGTGCCACTTATTCATGTGAATCATACGTTAATTCATTTGAATGAATTTATAAACCCCTGGACTTCATATAGCTCAGATGTGTTTCATCAGATTTCTGCTCATGTTGACAACTTTGTGCACATTCAAAAGATAACTCCTCCCATCTCTGTGGTCCGAGATTTGGAGAGTTGTAATATAGTCTGCTGTGCATGTCATTGCTCTGCTGATATGGTATGAAGCTGTTTATTTATGAAAATGACAGGGGGGTTTGGTTTATTGCTTTTTTCCCTACAAGTAACGTTAGTCAATATTTAACACGGTCCAGAGTCAGAAATTATTTTTATTCTATATGTGAAACTGCAAAGATGTGTGTGTGTGTGTGTGTGTGTGTGTGTGTGTGTGTGTGTGTGTGTGTGTGTGTGTGTGTGTGTGTGTGTGAATGAGAATGAGGGTCTGTCCAATTTCACAGCTTTTTTTACATGTAGCGATAGTCCATATTGGACCATGTCCACTATACATAGACTTGTCAAATCTGCACTATCGAGGTTTTGATTCTGGACCTGGTCCAGTGTGGGCAACATGTGACAAAAGCAGTGAAATCTCAGTTTTTTTCATTTTCATAAATACAATAAAGCTTTCACAAATGTGAAAATGGGTTTCAGCTTTAATGCTCTACCTAAAACTTCTAACATGATATCACAAAAGTGTCCTTAGAGGTGTAGTGCAGAAAACCAAGGCATGGACGCCAGGTATGTAAGTTGAATTTCCCTTAAATGGCAAAAATGCATTAATGGGTGTTAACTTCAGCGTCGTGTTGGATGGGGATACTTAATCACATTTGACTTTGGAATTAGTACAATTGTCAATATCACAATGAATTAGATTTGCAGTTTACTTTTTTCATGTTTGCAGAAAGGGAGACATGGGCAGCTGGAATCTATGAAAGTCCTTGCAACTACTTTTAAGAATGGAAATGAATTGAAAAGAACATTTTGCAGTGTCCAAAACCCAACAGAGCTTCTGGCAAAAACAAGTGAATTGGGATTTGTCCTTGACCGGTTTTTAAATTTTAACACAGATTTCCAAGAGTTTACCGATGTTGGTAGTAGTGTGCAGATAAATAACCTTGACAGAGTCCAAGTGCACTTTTCAGAAACATCCCATCTTCAAACTGTCCCAAGTGAAGTCTGTCAAACTCAGGTTCATTTTTATCATAATGCATAACATTTCTTTTTGAATCATGTAAATTGTGTTTCAGAAAAGTCAGACTACAGAGAAGACAGAGTCTAACTTTCTGCTCTGCTCATATATATATATATATATATATATATATATATATATATATATATATATATATATATATATATATACACACAGTATGTAGTATACAAAAATAACACAAACTATCATTGTAGAACTTAAGGCAAATCTTCGGCTAACCTTACCTTAAATTATTAGAATCATGAGATTTTTTCAAAAAACATTTGAAGTTAGAGCAGCCATATAGTTTAACAGGGATGTCACCCAAATGTAAACGAGAGACAATCAAAAAAAGATAAGTGCACAATTTTAATTAGTTCAACACATAAATTACGCCAACTCATATAGCTTTAGGGGAGTACAGCACATTAAACAATATCTTTGGTACAGAATCGTACATCTTTACAACTTTCACAAACCTCGTTACATAAGCTCCCCTAAAGCGTAGGTTTAATACATCAACGCTGAGGTAACAACCAGTATTTCAAAACAATACCCTCAGTTATTTTAATATGGTTTCTTATTAAACACAAAAATGTTGACTCAACAGACTTGTTACCTAATAGACGTGTTGTTGCTGTGAAAACAATTACATATTTCATTAAATTATAACATTAAATTGCAGTATTTAAACGGCACTGTAACAGAAACTGAGTAAAGGACTGATAATATTGATTGAATGAACATCAAATTTGTAAAAGCATTGAAGCCTTAACTAAATATGCCACGGCTATACAAGCACCCATTTCACTGGGACAGAACGTCCCTATTTGCATAATTAAAAAGAATAAATGCAACATAGTCCTAATGTCCCTCAGGCTGCACCCATTGCACATGTTTTCTAAGACGTTAATAAAAACAAAGACACTCTTTTGGGCACATTTTCCAAATCGAATTGCTATGAGAGAGCCTCTGTTAAAAAAAAAGAATCACGAGGCATGGTTGTGCATATCCTCTAAAAAGGATGTGAAACATTCTAGGAAATCCCAAAAAATAATAATTGGGTTTCTAGTACGTGGCAGCTACATTCAAAAACAGAATCATGTCTACTGATGTTTGAACTGGTTATCAAGAGAGTCAATGTTTTATTTTCATGGCAGGACAGGCCTTTTTCACAGCAGACAAATTGACTTTTCACAGTGGGAAAAGCAAAAGTGTAAATAATGAAATTAATCATGGCTTAATTTCAGCTTCCTGGTATTGTGCATGTGGGCTTTCTGTCACTCTCATTGGGACACTTGAATAAAACAGAATCATCGTGTTATTTTTCCTACTATGACATATCAAAACGTCTGCTGTGAAAAAGGCCTATGGTCAAAATTTGTGCATCCAGCTTTTGTAGACTGGCTGTCTTGTGGGGAAAAAGTGCCACCGTACAGGCATGGAAGCAGTAACAAAAATGGGAAGATTCAACTGACTTTACAAAGTGCTTGTGGTGGAATTTCCAAAAAAAACACCATATTGTGGTATGATGAGACTAAGGGACAGCATCAGGTCATTCATAGGTCACAGGTCAGTGGACGAGAATAATCAGCCAGTTTCTAACAACCGTTTTACTATCTACAGATTCAAGGAGTCTATGTTGGCAGCTACAATGGCTTGAATAAGTTTACACACCCATGCTAAAGTTGATTAAAAAGAGGAATAATAAAAATAAAAAATAAACATCTTTTGGAAATTGATCTTGATGCCTTAATTAAAATTAGGAAAATCCAATCTTTCAAGGACACCACTTTACTTTGTGACTGAATAATGTATTGTAAATAAATAAATTCCTAAATATTAAGTATAAACAACCCTATGTTAAATTCCCATAGAGGCAGGCAAGTTTGTATTTTTGAAAGCCAGTTATTTCATGGATCCAGGATACTTACAATGTATTTACGATACATTATTCATTCACAAAGAAAATTGGTGTCCTTTAAAGGCTGGATTTTCCCCCAAAAAAAATTAATTAAGGCATTAAGATCAATTTCCCCCCAAAAAAATGTATTCCTATTTTTAATCAACTTTAGCATGGGTGTGTAAACTTATGCAAGCCACTGTACGTAATAAGGGAAAGTTTTGTCTCCGGATTGTCTCCTTTTGGAGGTCGGCGGGCCACACAATTATGTATCTGTGTTAATGGCGCCGGTATGAACTTTGTTCAAGGATTAGCTAAATACACCTTCAGGAGAACAGAGACGGCACTGCACAATAACACATTGTGGTTACACTGCAATACCGTTGAACAAGCCAAAGCTGAAATTTAGTGTCCCCTGCTATGGGAATCATCCAAACTAAGATAGCAAAACATAAGACTGTAGAAAATAAGCAGAAAGACATGAGAAGAGGTCAAAGTCACAATGAGGTAAATTGTTTTAAACACAAGACAATAAGCAGAGGTTTGTTAGCTATAACAACACATGTATAATATTAGCATGCATCTATAGTACGCTGACTCAAACTGGGGGGTTTGCCGGGCTCAAAATAAATTCTATTCCACTATCGGTGCTTTAAGTGCGTGCAGTGGCGTTGTTCACAGGCTCATCCACGGCCCAGGTCTCTGTCGGAGTAAGGTCTCACCCTGGTGAGGCAGCTGGCAGCCATCCAACACGTTGGAGCCGTCTTTCTCCTCATGAGACCCTTCCTCCTCTGTCACATCAGTCCCAGGTGCGTCCAAACTTTCTGAGGACTTCTTTGGCGACGGCTCTGCTACTGTGTGATTTTCCTGGAAATCAGATGCATCACTCACGGATCCTATCACGTGAGGAGCACACAGGTCCTTCTGTGAGTTTTCCTTCTCCATGCGCTTCCGAGCCTCCTCTCTCCTCTGCTGGATACGGGTGTTGTCTCCCATCATAACCCGGACTCTTACTTGATCTGGAGGCCAGATCCCGCCCCATATGAACTGCAGGTAGCTGAACAGCACAATGACACTGAGGAAGGCAAAGTTGGTGGCTACGCCGATCACTGCAGATGTCAGGGGGAAGTTGTACAAAACATATCGTATGCCAGTGAAGAAAGCGTGGATTCGGAGATGAGATGAGTAGATCTGCACTCGTTTGGACTGGATCTCAATGACTGCACCGACAGAGGGTTGATAAGCATTTGTCTTGTAATCTGAGAAGAGCTCAACTTCTATGAGTTGCTTCTGCTCAGCCATCCCGGTCAGAAAGAAAGGAGAGAACAGTAAAGTGCTCAGGCTCTGCAGAAGGCCGGAGCGGTAATGCAGCATGGTAGATCGGCCCACTGATGCGACTGTCTTTCCACCCTTGGTGTAACAAGACATCTTGATCATGAACATACCCAAGTGTTCATTCACTGGAGACTCTGGCATCTCCAACTCCAAAGACACTCGATAAGGCTGACCGTAAGCCATCACAAGGTCCCTCTCATTCTTCATGAAAGAGATGTTTGCCGTGGGGAATGAACAAAGTGCTGACTCTGAGGAATCACAATCAGAGGTGTAGTAGAAGTGCACAGGGGTGGAGAAGCTCACACTGGGCATGTAGGAGTAATAGAAGCTTCCGTAGAGAAAGACGGACACCCAAAGTAGCAGAACCAGGACACAAAACAGGATGGCAGCCTGAAATAAAGTCCGCCGGGCTTTGAGGAGAGTAACAGCTGCCACATTTCGGAGCCAGTGTAAAACCGGTCCCATATAATCCCCCATTATGTCTGATCCTGACCTCCTCCTGGTACTGGTCTGGGCAGTTGTTCCTCCTTCGAGCCCTTTCGACTGCTGCCTCTGTGGAGGGTCTTTATGTTCATCCATCAATGGGCGGCTCCCCTCCGAAACTGTATAGCTAATTGCTTACCCTCACCCTCCCATGACGAGCTAGTTTGTTCGACTAGCTAGCTAACGTTACACATTCACTAAGCTAACGCTAGCTTTTTAGCTTGTTGAGCTAACGTTAGTTGCTGCTAGTTTGGTCCACAACGTAGGTACCGTTAAGCTAACGTTATAAGATAACATGAAAATATTTTTGGCTTCAAAAAGTCGGACGGTTATCTAACTGACTTACTCGGATGGTGTCGCATTCAAACATTGCTGCTAAATTATATCCATAGGCTGCATATAACTCTCTATTACTGAAACCGTGTCTGGTTTACTTTCCAAACATGACCATATGAACCGGAAGTTGATACCTTCATTGGTGCCCTCTTCGAAGCGGCTCGAAGCCAAGCAGCAGGGTAGTTGCTAGATCGCAACCGTTTACGCCCATACTGCACAGGTCTCAACCCACTTTGGCTTCACGTCCCTTATTGCAGCCGAAGACTGAAAATGAATGTGCCGTGAACCGAAATTGGGGAGAGATTATTAACATTACCACCCAAGAAAAGTGTATGTTAAATAGAAACTGTAGCAAATAACGTCTGAATGGTGTTGAAGCCTACGCATCGACGCATGCGTTGTATGCTCATGTTGACGTCGGCACGTGTATCGGATGCGATCTAGCATCCATTACCTACCAAGCAGCAGCAGAGCCGCAACAACGACGCCGGGGAAGGGAGCAGGCCACTAGACTGAGAGACAACGATGGGTAAGAAAAGTCGCCTCACAGGAGGAGTGGTCGGTCGGAGAACGATCCTACAGCTTTCACCTCCCGGGCTCCGCAGTGGGAATGTCGGAGAGAGGGAAGAAGCACTCTCGGGATCCGATGGTATTTTTCTTTCTCAGTGGCTTGATAGCGACAGGCTAGTTGAATGCTAGCTAAATGCTCGAGGTGTATAAAATGGGCCTATCTCATAAAAATCGATTTAGCTAACAAAATTTAGCTAGCTGCTGAGTTTCTGATTTTAAAAAATACACCATTACCAAGAAATAGCCAAGCCAAATCATAGCTAACGTTAGGTTAGGTGCTAGCTCATGACACGAAACCGTAATGTTTTTAATTGGATCGACCAGAAGCTATCGCCTAGCTAGCGTGCTCAGCTAGCTATTATTAGCTAGTTATGTGAGCATGCCAAAATAGGCTTAAAACCAGGTGACTGGGCCAGTTAACTCAACAAAATTTACCAGACTACCGTAATACCGTAAAAATACCGTAACATTGTTCTTGCTTTATCTAGCTAGGGGAGTGAGTATCTATGTACGTTAGTCTCAATCTATCTTGCTGTAGCAACTGTTGAAGCTCAATGCTAACATCTTGGCTGGCATTGTTTTGCAGATGAACAGGAGGGTGATGGACTCAGATTCGTGAGAGAAAGGCTCACAAACATGAAGACTCCCGCAGCAAAAGCAACCGGTAGAGTAACTGGGAATGTGTGAAGCTGTTTTTGGTTCTCAGGCATTGGGAAACCCAGTTGATTTTTATATATATCTACCTTTTTAGAGGGGTTGTCCTTGCTTGGAGCCTATGATGACAGTGATGAAGAAGAGGCTGGAGAATCTCAGCATGCAACGACAAAGTCAGCTGACATTGACAGCACATTGGCCAATTTCATGGCTGTGAGTATTATTTTCTCCATATTTTAATTCTCCATTTTTGCTGCTGAACCAATTTTTATGTGGAGTGTTTTCTTTTAGGATGCATAAATTCAAGATCATTAGCATACCTGGTGGTACAGTTAAGATTGTAGGCTACTGCATAAGATGTATGTATGTACGGTTCACAACGTCAAAGACACAATGTGTTAACCCAGTTTTCTTGATGTAAAATGTGTAATTAAGATGCACAATGAACCAACTGGAATTAGCTTTATCAGGCTCCAACCTGTTCAAAAGCACAGTATGTAGTTTTGATGTGAAAGGAGAGATTGTGATTGGATATCACTCATTGTGGATAATTATTGGATGGTGGCAAATAAGTACCAAATAAATTGCAGCTTTTGGGTTTTCAGATTTTAGAATCAATTTTGCGTAGGTTTTTAATCTGGGCATGGGTTGTCATCAATTTATATTATTACTTTGGTATTATTTTTTGTGATTACTATTGTCTATTATACAATTAACAAACGATACACTGAGACACAATAATGCATCCTAAGGCCAAAAAACACAGAGAGGAAAGTTGAGCATGGATAGCAGTTAGCGTCTCGTCGTTGTTGATCGCCACCTTATAGTTCTGCTCTTGTTTGCCTTTCTGCTTTAAGTAACTCTATTGAGCACAAGGTGTTAGAAGTTGGAGTTGGAACTTTATAAAACAACTATTTGGTGAAGTTGGGCCAGGAGCTACACTTCAAGCCAAAGTGCTGTGTCCAACCAATCACGTGACTCCCAATTAATATTATTATTAAAGTAAATATTAGTACTAAGTAAAGTGTGGTTCATTCTAAGGGCTGAAAACACATTTTTGTCAAAAATATAAATCATGTTGCCATTTTTCCCACCACAGGAAATTGATGCAATCACCACTCAGCCAAGTTCCGAGGATGCAGCATCACATCCTTCGGTCCCAACTAGCACCCCACCCAGACCCGAGGTTAATACTCTGCAGCCAGCTGCCAATGAAGAACAGAACCAACAACACACATCGTTTGAGTACAATACTGAGTACTCGCTTGCTGGAGGTAACGGTCTATACTGTATCTAAGATTAAAAAAAGTTATGTTCTGATGTCCTTCTGATTGACAATGGACTCTTTTTCAAATACCTGTGGTATACTACTTTAACGGAGCAATTTCATATTAATTATACTCTTTATAACCAATTTAATCTGATTTCTTTTGCCTGGTTATTAAAGCTGCTGGCGTACTTTGAAGAAAGACAAGCCATTATTATTATTTTTTCATCACTTTATACCCTGGAATACAACTTAACTGGTTTGAATTTGAAGTCCACCAACCACCTTAAGAACAGCAGAATTTTGGTGATATTTTGCGGATGGACCGACCAACCAACAGACAAGACCAGAAGATTGGACACACCTTCTCATTCAATGCGTTTTCTTTATTTTCATGACAATTTACATTGTAGATTATAACTGAAGGCATCAAAACTATGAATGCACACACATGGAATTATGTATTTAACACACAAACATGTATTATAATCTAGTTTCTTCAAAGTAGCCGCCCTTTGCTTTTATTACTGCTTTGCACACTCTTAATATGAATTCTAACAGTTGTCCAATAGGTCTGTCGGCTGTGTATCAACCTGACTTCTGCACAACACAACTGATGGTCCCAACTCCATTAATATATGGATATATAATTTATTTAAATATTTATTTTTGCAGTGGGTGTAGAGATGGGAGACTGGCAGGAGGTGTGGGATGAGAACTCTGGCTGCTACTACTACTGGAACACTGTAACCAATGAGGTGTCCTGGGAGCTGCCGCATTATCTAGCTGATCAGGTGCAAAGCCTGGAGCAGAATGACAAAAGGTAGGAGGAACTGACAGAATGACAGTATTCATTATTTTTGTCTCTAGTACAGAAATTCAGCTGTGTTTATTTTTATTTTTATTTTTTGTAGCTCAAATGTCAATGGCACAAGGCATGCAGCTTATAACACCAAGGAAAATGCTGCAGCTCTACAGTCAGTTAAAGAGACCAAAGTGAAGGCAAGTTTCATTGAAGTCCAACACAAATGTGCACTAACTTGATTCTGTGGGGTTTAAGGACTGGTATTCAGATTTTTAATATATCACCCTCATGTGTTGTCTAGAAGGAGGTGATTGAGAGTGTTGTAGGCCTCACAAGTGAAGAGGAGGAGCGCTGTGGAGTCGCTGCAACTCTGCTTGGTCCTCTGATCCCTTCGGAAGTGAAAGAAGCTGAAGAAAAATGGAGAAAAAGACTGCTTAAAGGCTCAAGCGAGACTGAGAACAGTCTGGATTCTGATGGAGAAGGTGTTCGCCTTGCAGCATCCCCCTCTATCCCTCTGCTGGACCCTGACCCAGTACCCACGGTCCAGAAAGATCTTGGCGCTAAGAAGCAATCGGGAGACAACTCAGATGCTGAGGAGGAAACGGAGGAAGACACAATGGAGCTGGAACTGGCTCTGGAGAGGAAAAAGGTGTGTCTAATAGTGTTTTATAGCTTTAACATGTGCAGGAATTACCTGTTTTTTTATGTACAGCAGTGGTATTTCAAAATATATGATATTGTCTATGTAACCCAGTTCTAACCTGTTGTCTTGCTCCTAGGCTGAGCTCCGGGCACTAGAGGAGGGTGATGTGAGTGCAGCGGGCTCCAGTCCTTGTTCTGAGACGAGCCACGAAGCCTCTGGTTCTCATGGCCTAACACTAAAGAAAAGCCGGTGGAAGACTGCCTTCCCCTCTGCTCCCAGCCCTGACTCGAATAGCAGGGGCTCAGACCTACCGGACAACACAGAGACGAGTGAGTCTAAATAATTACATATGTGGCATACACGATGGGAGTGGGTGAAAAATGCATAAATATCCCACTTATTGAATATATCGAAGTCAAAAAATCCATGCTTACTTAAATGCCTCTTTTGTCTCTTGTAGCACTTTCTAAAGTCCTAGAGAGTGTTGCGGAAGGAGAAGACAAAGAAACGGACAGTTCTGAGGAGAAAACCGTTACAAAACCGCCGGTGAAAGAAGAGGTGGAAACACCTGAGGTCAAAGTAGAAACACCTGAGCTCAAGGTAACGGTGTTACAATTACAAAACCATCATTTTTGTGGCAATCTCTTTTGATACATGTTTTGTTAATGCTGGAAAAAAAATGTAGTTTCAGATCGGACAACTGGCTAACACCTTAACCAGCAAGATGGAGTTCTTGGGGATAAACAAAAAGGCGATCTCAAATTTTCAGTTTCTTCTGCTACAAACTGAGGTGAGAGGATAATGGTACAGTTCATCACAGACTCCGGTTGTACATATTCCAGTGTGATTTCTAAAATATTTAACGCTTCATTTTGTTTCATATAATTTTCCACACAGGCGTGGTAGTACTTAATATTTAAAATTCTCATAATAATCCATCAAAAGGTGTCATTGTGGAAACGTAATGTAATTACTCTACTCATCTATCTTGTGGCTCTTCTATCTTTATGTCCCTTTATCCCTTTACCTCTACTTTCTGGGCTTTTTTTATTCTCACTATCTCCTGTTTCTTTCCTTTCACCTTCCCCCCCCCCCCAGACTCGGATTGCGGACTGGAGGGAGGGCGCACTGAATGGGGTCTATCTTCGCCGCAGGCTTCAGGAAGCTGCCGAACACATAAAATATTACGAACTTAACGCCACCCCTAAAGGCTGGTCCTGCCACTGGGACAGGTACGCGCTCCTTACCTTTCACATCTCTAAACTCCCTCGTCCCCCAAAAATTTTACCATGTGACTACACCCTTCTCAGTGCCGAGGTTGCAGACTTTGTTACATGACTTGGGGAGAGGCTTAACCAGTCTGAGAGGATCAAAATACTTACCAGAAACAGACTCTTCAGGTTTCTGTGATGCAATCCTGGCACTCTGCCTTGCACAAACTGATAAGGGAGCATCCACTCTGGGCCAGCCTGCATCCTGTCACAGAGAAAACTCCCTGTCCCCATAAACCAGACTGTTAAGCCCAAAAGGGCATTTGTAGACTGATTATGGGTCCAGTCAGTGGAAAATTTGGTAGGGGGGGTGTATAGTAGAAAGGTTGGTCGCGTGGGAGAGCTTTGCACTTTACAGGACTACAACCCCCCGAATGCAATGCAGACAGAGTGATGCCCTGGAAGCGAGGAGTGTCACGCATCAAATAAAAGGTGAAGATGGAGCAATGACGGGAATCCAGCAGGTCAGACCTACTCTATTTCATATGTCTTCCTGTTTTTTATTTTCTTATTTTCTTTCTGATGTAAAATGAGTTGACTGTGCTTGTTATTATTCTGACCTATGGTTGTTAATGATTATGCTGGTGCTTCCTCCCTGGCGTCTTCCTGTGTCTGGGAGGAAATGGTTGTCTAAAACGGAACAAATGTGACAACCATGGTGTGAGCTGCTGAATGCTACTTTCAGGACCTAGAGATGATTTGTTTTGCTTTCTTTGTTTTTGAGAGCAAGGTGGGTTCCCTATCCACATCCATAACCACACTCTAATTGGGCCCTTCTTTTGGACGGCTAAAGTCGCTGTCCACACCAACACTCCTACCCACTACTGTGGCCATTATGTCCACTCCCTTGCCCCACTATCCCAGGGTATTATGCCACTCAGCCAGTTGCTAGGCCATTCGTTGAGACTCTTGTCTTCTATCTCTGTTGTCCCACTCTTTAGAGAGCACAGGCGGTATTTCTATGTGAACGACCGGACCAGTGCCTCCCAGTGGGATTTCCCAAAAGAGGAGGACAAGGAGGAGGGCCTGAAAAGCAGCCACGGTGCCCAGACACAGATTTCCAGTCCAGGGGATGCCGAAACATTGTCTGCGACTGCTGGTGGGGTCACAGGTCAGTCTGTTACTATCGTCGCTGCTCCTTAGAGCTACCTGTTAAGTGTTTTCTTTAGTGACTTCAGAAGAATGAGTGTAAATATTGTTGTGCTGTATTAAGTGCATACTATGTGACATAATGCCAACCTCCCTATCTTCCCATGTCATCACCTTTTTTATTTATTTTTTTAAACAGGATCATCTACGTTTGCCTTGGCTGCCCCACCACCTCCTCCATCACCTCTCTGTTCCCCATCTCAGCCTCCTCTTCCTGAAAGCCCACCTCCGCCTTTCCACAACCCCCCGCCTCCACCTCTCCCCCCAGGCTCACCACCTCCACCTCCTCCCCCTCCCGACAGCGATGAGGAGATCATGGAGGTGGAGATGGAGATGGACGATGATAATGATGGGGAGCCCCCAGCCCCTGGAACGGAGGAAGACGGCAGTGGGAGGCCTCCTTTACCTCCAGGCACTGCTAGCATAAAGGTATGGAAATAATCCATCTTTTTCTTTGACCATTATACTGGATAATGCAAGATGTGTGAATTCTGAATAAAAGATATCAGCTTATTACTTATGGTGTATTTTTTTGTCACTCACAGATCATGGAGTCATCGGGCCCCTTGGGGAAGGGTCAGAAACGTAAAGCCAGTCAGTTGAATAAAACCATTACGATTGGCAGCAGTCCCATTATCTACACCCAGCCTGCTATCAGTGCAGGTAAAATATATCACTACACAACATCTGCAGTTACATTATACTGTATATTAACAATATGTGTATCAAAAAAGCATGTGTAAACAAGATTATTACATGTCAAGAGCCCAATCATTTCAAGTAGGTGCAGGTGCTCCCAGTCATAATAATAGTAACGATGCAGGATTTATGTCGATACCGAATAAAGGCAACCAGTGTAACACCTCACTAAGACAATGCTTAAGTTAAGGGATTGAATGTCAAATTTTCAAGTTTTTACTCAGTAAAGTTCCTCTTTGTCTGCAGCTCCTCTAATGCCAGCGACAGCCTACTGGGGCATGCCGGCTGTCCCTGCACTTCTGGTCCCTTGTGAACCTCCTGCCCCCCCTATCCCGGCCTTACCTCCTCAACCACCACTGCCACCATCCCAGCCGCCTGTTGATCCTCCTGGAGCCAAAGCTCTGCCCACAGACAAGACCAAGAAGGCCAAAAAGGATAAGGTTAGCATTGCAGTTAACCTATTACATCAAGTGTCAAAGGAGGGCAGTAGATAAGTTAGAAAAAAATGTGTTTTTCCCCATTTGCAAACAATCTGGATTGATTTTTTTGTTGTTGGTAAATCAGGCTGACCTTCTAATCCAATGCTTAAATACCAAATACGAAAGACCTGAAGTGTATTTTATCTCTTCCTATGACTATAGTCCAAGAAGAGCAAGATCAAAATGCCTTCCCTGGTGATGAAGTGGCAGAGCATCCAGAAGGAGTTGGATGAAGAAGAGAAGAGCAGCTCCAGTGACGAGGACAGAGATCTGCTTAACAAAAAGTGTATTGAGGACTGGAAGCAACAGCAGCTTGTGACGTATGTTCATGTTTGAATCGACTAAAACATTTTGTTTAGTTACGATGAAGATATAAGGATGTAGCTACACTGTTTCATTAAGTTTTCTCTGTCTCTGATATATTTCCATCTTGGTAACTTCACTGTTCTTAACTCTACAGAGGGAAAGCTTCAAAGAATGCCAACTTTGAGGCACTTCCTGATAACTGGCGGGAACGACTGAAGAAACGGAAGATGGCGAATAGCACGTAACATCGGCCACGCTGACTCAGTCAACTTTTCTTTTTTTTTCTTTTTTTTTTTTTTTTTTAATTCACTCCAGCTATAAGACCACCTTACCCCAGTTTAATTTCTGTTTTAATAAACTATGGACTTCCTTTACCATTTTACATGTTCATGATGGAGACAGTTAGAGGCCCTTACATGTCAGGCCATTCAGCAGAGGGGTTTGATTGTCTTTTTTTTGTGTTTTGTTTTGCCACTATTGTAAATGTGCCAAAATTCTTGAGTTCATCAGAAATACTTCAGCACCATTTTTTTTTTTATAGACCCCTGTAGGTGACCACCACAGTTTGTTTGGAGGGATTGTCTATTTTATTGAGCATTTTTACATCTGTGTACATATAATGTATATTGGGATAAGCCAAGTTTTGGAATGGGAAGGAGTGTCACCGAACAAACAAATTGTACATTTTGTAAAAAGTTATTAAACTGTTTTTTCAAAGCCATCTGTTTTGTTTGGTTTTTTGCTTTGTCTTTTACATGGTATGTATTTTATTTTTTTACTTTTTTAAAAAAACATGTTGTAGTAATAGTACAGTGGCAAGTAATCCTAATGATTAATTAATTACTGAATTAATGATTACATATTAATTAATTAGCATACCATTGGATTGGAGTTTTATCATGTTTAATCTTTAACGCCATCCCCACCTTTTCACTAGTGAGCTGCTTCAATGGCAAGGCTTCTCCATGGCAACCGCGGTGTTGTTGGAGACGCTCGGTTGCTCGGCAACATCATTTACTTCGTGAGGGTACCACGCTAAGGTTGCTTTTGCTATTATGTTCATGCAAAACAGTTTACGTTGTGTAATTGAAATGTAAGTGGCTGTCAGGCATTAATACATATTTTAAAAACCAATATCGTTGTACAAGTTAAGAGTGGCGCGATAGAAGTAACGTTTAGAAGAAGCTAGCTTAAAAAAAATGTTAGCAAAAGGCAAGTTACGTTGACGTAACGCTAAGTGATTCGCGAGCGTGATAATGGCGACCGAGTGGTCTCAAAAGGTGGATTTAACCTTTGACTGTCTATGGATTTAACCTTCTGAGTTTATACAGAAATACCTGCAGAATACACTGACATTGTAACGTTACTGCTTTATGAGTTGTTGTGTTCGAGCTAACATTACTGGTAACTTGTAAAGTGATACGTTAACTTTATAACTGTGTACTAAATGGCAAAGGAAGACTTTCTCTGGCATTTTACTTAGCTAACGCTAGAGCAAAAAGTCAGCCGAATGTGCCTGGGAGAAATTTCTCTCTCAACACCTCACGTGAGTTTTTTTCAATTTTTTTGTTGTCTCTCTTGCGTATTCACACATATCAACGTTACGTTTTGAATATGACCTTTGAATATGAGAATATCCTAAAAATGTCTCAGTCCAACATTGGTTTGTTTCACCATTAATGGTATGTTACCTCCCATCCCATCAATGTTTTGTAAAATAAGAAGAAAAAAACTAATGTGTTCTATAACATTTCTATACGACTCAAATTTGTTATAGCTGATATTCTGTGAGAAATGGAATTGGCTTAAATATAAATCTGATATTGGTTCATGATGATAACATAATTCCTCTTAACAATCAATGTACACTGGGCATCAGGGGTGATAAGTATGCATTGATTACTTATTTTCCAACCACGCAGAGAAAACAACAACCATGGCTGGCTCTGCTATCAGGAATTGGTGGAATACCCACCAGTTGAACAAATCGGACAGCAATGACTCTAACACAGAGGAAGATGAGGAGGAATTAGCAAGGAGGAGGCAGTGTAAGCTGTTTTCACATATGTACTGTGTGCGTGTAGCTTAACTGTTGCTCAAATGTGCATTTAAAACTGGTAACTTTACCACAAAGATGTGGTGTCGACCTGTTGCTGTTCAACTACTGTCTCATGTTTGATTTTGAGTGTGAATTCCTAGTGTACATGCTTTCCAGCTCATTATATATGCAAGAAGCTCTTTTGGGATTAATCTTATTAAAACAATCAGGTTCAGCATCATCCCTTATTATATAACCCTTAAAACCTTATAATCAACATGCTTGTAGGTAAGGGAGCAGCAGACCTGCTTAAAAATGGATATTCATAGTTCACCAGTGGAAGAACAGGAGCATAAAAAGATCACTTATTGAAGGTGTGATTTATGTCTCCACTCAGTATCTAGAAACCTTAGTCAGACTCTGCGGACCAGGCAGCTGCTCATTGACTTTGATGGTGGCCGACCTACTTTGAGTCTCAGGGCACCGCTGGACCTGGTTAACTTTCCATCTATCTTTCGCCCTCGTTGGCCCATAGAATGTGAGGTCAACAGCGACATCATCCATCACATAGGTAATTTTAAATTGTATTGAAACCATTATGTTACTAGGTATGTTACTGATCTGCACAAAAGCTTATCAATGGTGTTAATCAGTCGAAGAGTAGACAATGAGTGGAAATTCTGAGCAGATGCTTCTGGCAAAACATATCCGGGTAAAGAAGGAACAAAATATAAAACAGAGTGTAAAACTTGGCATGTCCTGTTGCTGTTACTGTCAACATGTAATGTCACAACGAGAGTGTGTGTTGTAGAGTGGGACCCCCCAGAGCCAGAGCCTTTCTACCAGCCCACAGGACATGAGAGGACACCCATGCCAGCAGGAGAGGAGAGGGAGAAAGTGGTATACTGCATTGACCATGGTAACCAATAATATGAACTGATGATAACGATAGGAACTTAATACTTTGAGTAACTTCATGCTACACTTTTCCCAGTTTGAATTTGAGGGCATCCTACTGCAAAAAGTTGTATAATAGTGAGGACCCAACCCAACTCCTTAGTGCTTCAAAGTGTAGATTTTATTTAATTACAATGTAAGTGCTTTATAACAATGCACAAGTCTTGCTTACTGTTAAATATACAATATTGGGAATTGTGTTAGGCCATTGGGTAGTGTATTCCCTTAGCTGTGCTATCCTAGATATTATTTTTAGTGTTGCAGCCCCATCCCTCTGGAACACCCTCCCTGCAGAAATTCAAAATGCCTCATCCCTGGACATGTTTTTAAAAAAAACTCCTGAAACACCTCTTATTCACCAAGCCTGAAACCTTAGTATAGCCACTCTAATTCTGTAAAGTCTCCTTGGGTTTCATGAAAGGCGCTATATTAAATCAAAGTTGTTGTTGTTGTTGGTGTTGGTGTTGTTGTTGTTGTTGTTATCATCATTATTTTCTAGATAAATGTGATATACGCTGCCACTGCTCCCTGAAAAACAATGCAAGTCCATGTTTATTAAAATTGTTAACTAATTTATCTTTTGATATTCACTCACACACCTTCATGTTGTTCTCACCCTTTAAAGCCACCAAGCGTCCCTATTTCACCTGCTCCCGGGTCGGAGGAAGCAGGGGGCCCATTAAGAGCGCCCCTCCTTATGATGGTCAGACAGACTTCACCCTTGAGTTTGAGTCACGCTTTGAGAGTGGGAACCTTCAGAAGGCTGTGCAAGTGTAAGTTTATGTAAATGTGCTGTATTTATATAGCACTTTTCTAGTCTTAACAACTACTCAAAGCGCTTTCACATCATACAGGAGACATTCACCATTCACACACATTCATACACTGTGTGTGGCTGCCGTACAAGGTGCCACCTGCTCATCAGATAAACACTCACACACATTCACACTCCGATGCGCAGCATCGGGGGCAACTCGGGGTTCAGTGTCTTGTCCAAGGATACTTCGACAAGGGACTGCAGGGCCAGGGATTAAACCCCCAACCTTCCGATTGGCAGGCAACCGCTCTACCACTGAGCCACAGCCGCCCCGTTTATGCAGCCTAATCTACTAATGACGGTACATTTGTATTCCTGTTAGTTCTTACTGTGGCTCAAGGTGAAGTTCCCCCCCCCTTTTTCTTCTGTTCAGTGGTGTCTATAACTACGAGATCACCCTGCGCACAGACATGTACACCAGAAAGCACACACAGTGGTTCTACTTCAGGGTCAGGAACATGAAGGCTGGAGTGACTTATCGCTTCACCATCATCAACTTCATGAAGAGCAGCAGCCTGTATTCACAGGGTATGAGACCACTCCTCTACTCTGAGAGGGCTGCCAACGACAAAGGGATTGGATGGCAACGCACTGGCTCCAATATCAGATACTACCGTAACAGCAATCAGGTAGGTGAACTTTCTGACAAGATGAAATTTTATTTATTGGGTGTCTTTTGATAGTAAACTGTAATTTTCTTCCCCCGTTTCTAGTTTTTTTCCCCAGCAGTTGTCATTTTTAGTTTATGTGAGTATAGTAGGCCTAAGAAACAGAAATTGCAGATATTTTAAACTTTTTTTAAATAGATAATCATCTCATTACATCATCTTTATGTCCTATCAAAAAGGATTTCACTGCATGCTATTGCAGGTAAAGGAAGCCCTGTGAGTTAGTCCATCTTGCCATAAGCAAGGGAATAAAAGGACAACATTGACTGTAGTTAAAATCAAATGGCCTTAAACTTGAAATTAAATTGGAAGGAAAACAGCAAAGGAAAAACTGTCCGCTTCACATAGACTGGAATAAGATTGGGCTTTGGCAGCCAGCTTTAAAAGACATTTCACAAATTGAGTGAATTCCGCATTCAGAAGTCAAGATTGCAAGTTGATTTTTGCACTGAAGTGCCGTAAACCAAAATAAATCTAAAAACGTATGGTGTGCTTTGAGAAATGGTTGGTGGTAAAATGAAGTATGAGATCTGTATTAAGTGAATTAACTGATGTAGAAACTTCTGTAGTTCTTTACTAAATTGCAGTTATAATTGAAGAAGCTGAATCTCTCTTAAATACCATTATCTCTGTCTCTATTTAGAATACAAAGGACAGCAACAGTGACATAATCACCCTGTATTCACTCACCTGGACTCTCCAGTTCCCTTATGACTCAGACACCTGCTACCTGGCCCACTGCTACCCCTACACCTATTCCCACCTGCAGCGCTACCTTAGGCGCATTTCTTCCAACCCAAAAGTTGCATCCTACTGCACACTGCGGGTGCTGTGCCACAGCCTTGCTGGGAATGCGGTGTATGTGTTGACAATAACGTCCAGAGGGGGCAGCAGAGTGGAGGGTAGGAAAAAAAAGGCTGTGGTGGTAACGGCCCGAGTGCACCCTGGAGAAACCAACGGGTCCTGGATGATGGAGGGGTTGCTAGACTTCCTGCTGGGGGACTCGGAAGATGCTCAGCTACTCAGGGACACTTTTGTTTTTAAGGTGAGGGTTCTCAAGCTCATAGCCTCCTATCTGTCTTACAGTATTATCATGATCATTACTTTAGTACAGAGATCTTCAACAGAGGATCCGTGACCTCTAGGTGGTCCTCAGAATTAGTGCAGGGGGGCACCAAATAATCTTTAAAAAATATTTTTTGGAAAGTTTTTTTTTTTTTTTTTATTTAAATACGCCTGAAAATATACCCATATAACATATTAATATTTTATTAATAAATTTGTGGGGGGAAATATTTACATATTAAAGACACGTTTACTAAAGGTAAGGTAGCCACTATAGTAGCTATACAGTTAGGTTTAAAGATTCACTGTGCCTTCCACATGTATGTTTACGGTTAAAACATGATATATAAATAATGACTATTTCCGTCCATTTGGCCCATTGTTTACAATATATGCAGTAGGGCGTCCCTACTCGGGCTCTCTTTGAGCTAAGGGGTCTCTGGCCTAAAAACGTTGAAGACCCCTGCTTTAGTATCTTCCAAGTGATATGTCTGAAAAGTAATGTATGAAGTTGATGGTGAATAATAGTAATAATAATAATAATAATAATTTATACTGTTTATTAATCCCAAATTACAATTTACACTCTGTTTTGTTAGAAATCACTACACATAGGCCTGAAATACACACACACACACACATGCGCGCTTAGGACCTATTAATTCACAAATGGAGAGATGTTAGAGTGAGTGGGCTGCAAGTGGTGATGAGGCTGTGTTGAGATTTATACTATGAGTTTTATATTATGTTGTGATATCATATACTGCTATTGAACACTGGTTTTGTCCTGGAGTTTGTTGTTTTTTCTTGGATTTGTGTTGCTGCAGGTGGTGCCAATGCTGAACCCAGATGGTGTGGTTGTGGGTAATTACCGCTGCTCTCTGTCAGGCAGGGACCTCAACAGATACTACAAGACATTGCTCAGGGATTCCTTCCCCTGTGTGTGGCACACCCGAAACATGGTGGAAAGGTATGACAGTACACATGCATGAACAAACAAACACACTGCATATTGAAGAATTTGTATTTAATGCCCTTTTGCAATTTAGTAGAAATTCAGCAATTTGTTTTTTCATTTCTAAATGTATTTCTAGAAGTATGAATACAGTAATGTGTTTTTCTAGTAAATTGCTAACAATACAGGTGAGATTTTACCAGGGATGTCTAATTTATTAATCCAAAGCATACATAGAACACACCACGATCAGTTATTTCACTTTTGTGTTAATGAGCAACAAGTTTGAGTTATTAGTAGGGCTGTAGTCTCTGACAAATTGGGATTAAGGTGAAGATGTGAGAACAAAATAAAGAGACACATGAAAACTCAGATGGGTTATTAAGTTTGCTCACTAACTTTATGGGAGAAATCAGTCCAGCTGTACAAAAAGGCACATTTCTTTTCCAGATCCAATGGTATAGTAGTCTAAAGAGGTTAGGAAATGGCTGGATGCCAGAGAAATTATGATGATGCCATGAACTGGCCCTATTATGATGTATTTTCCCCAGGCTGGTGGCTGAGACGGATGTAGTTCTTTACTGTGACTTTCATGGCCACAACCGTAAAAACAACGTGTTCATGTACGGTTGTAACAACCAAGGCGATGCTTCCCTGAAGCTGCACGAGAGAATCTTTCCACTAATGATGAGCAAGAATGCCAGTAATAAGGTAAAGTCACACTTTTTGAAAAACTCTTTCAAAGCTAGATTTAGTCCGAGTAACATAGGGCTTCTATTTTCATCCTGACACCACCCTTATTCAACAGTCACCCATCTGTTACACAAATATTTACCATGTTTCAGAGGCAGTGTTTCTTCCTTCATATTCATTTGTGCATAATCAGCGTTTCAACTACATCATCTACATCACTCTCTTTGTTAGTTCTCCTTTAAGAGCTGTAAGTTTCGGGTGCAAAAGAGTAAAGAGGGAACAGGACGTATTGCCATGTGGAGACTAGGCATCAAAAACAGCTACACTATGGAGGCCACCTTTGGAGGCTCTACTCTGGGTGAGTTCAGACTTTCCTGCGTGTGTGTGTGCGCGTGTGTGTGTGTGTGTGTGTGTGTGTGTGTGTGTGTGTGTGTGTGTGTGTGTGTGTGTGTGTGTGTGTGTGTGTGTGTGTGTGTGTGTGTGTGTGTGTGTGTGTGTGTGTGTGTGTGTGTGTGTGTGTGCTTGCATGTCTTGTCTCTTGAGGATCTATCATATGTTTGAATATTAGGCGACAGGAGAGGGACACATTTTACTACTCGAGACCTGAAGTCCCTTGGCTTTTGCTTTTGTGACACCCTGCTGGATTACTATGACCCAGACTCAACAAAGGTGAGAGATAAAACAGCATATCTATAATTTATATAGAAATGTATAAATGCCTCCTTCAGCGCTGAAGCTCTATATCAGTCCAAGAACAGGTAACATTGTCTGCACCAATATATACCTGGATACTGGATTTAAATGCTTTAAATTTTATTTATAAATTTTGTATTTATAGTAATTTTTAGTTATTTAAATACAGTATAAAAAGAGTGTGTGTGTTTGTGTTGCTGTTTTTTTATGTTATTTAAATTCTTATTTCAGACCACTTACTGTCTGACAGAGCTGGCAGCGTTGTTGACAAAGGAGGTCAGAGAGAGGCTGGGCAAAGATTTGGGCACTGACTGTAACTTCTCTGTGTCTGACCTGGAAACCAGGTGATATAGTTATTTACTATCTTAAATACACATGCAAACCAGACTGGGGCACTATGAGATATTTGTGCTCTCATTCAGCTTGAGTGTGAAGGTTTCTTGTTTGCTTTCACAGCACCAGTGGTTCAAATAGTTCTGATTCTGATGGACTCCCTGTTCATTTACTGAACCAGCCACAAACTGCCCACCCTGAGGTACACTGACATAAACCTAGTCGGTTTTTATCACGACTGCTTTATTTTCCTTGTAAGGGTTAATATCAAATTTGGATCACTTTGTGAAAAGCCGTTTTGAAACGGGTCTTCTCTTGTAGCAGTTCACCTCATGCTCCTGCTCTCCTCCACAGCAAACAGTGAAGAAGAAGAAGAAGAAACGCTTGAGGAGTTGTAAAGAGAGAAATACGCTGCGACCAGAGAGAGCAAAAAATAACACACAGCCAAACGTCCTGCAAAGCAGCGTAAAACATATCGTAAGAGACTAAATAAACCACTAATTAGTGCACACCGGAACAATGCTTGCATGACTCATGTATATGGATCTATAGTCTTTATTGTCTACTGGAAATTTTTTTGCTACAGTCTGTACTGGGCCTCACAAATATACATACAGTAAACTTCTTTTTTTTAAGATTTGTTTTGGGCATTTCAGCCTTTAATGGAAAGTACCGCTAGATATGAAAGGGGAGAGAGGGTGGGTAGACATGCCTGGAATTGTCAAATCGAAACTGGACCTTCTGCATCAAGGCATACGTCTCTATATATGTGCTCTTGTCCTACCAACTGAGCTAACCCGGCCACCATACAGAAAACATTGACACCTTCTCCCCAAACACCCTAGAATTCACAGTTCCCTACAACCATTCCACTGACACCCCTTGTGCACAGCCTACACAACTTATAAATAATTACACAAGCATAACAATATATCATGTGCACACCATTGTCAAGTTACTGACTTTTAACAAGACTGATTAGTGAAAGGTCTTTGCAGGAGTCCAACCTGCCCCATGAGGACACAGTTAAAGAGATCATCCAAGAGAGAACTGTTGGAAGACACTGGAAGAAATGGCAGGTATGAAGTTGAGAGAGTGTGAATATGTTTAGGAGCCAGGGAAGTGAGAAGATTTTCTGACATGTTCGTTTAAATATTTCCGTCTTTGTGAAGGCAAAAGGTCTGATAAGAAAAGCGGAGATCCCGCCTCCCGCCACTCACCCTGGGGAGGTCACTCAGGTGATACCGTGGCAGGGCTGCAAGCCAGTCAAGGTAGAGATGATCACCTCATCCTCACCACTTGTTAGGGCACATTACTAGCCAATGATATCATACATTCACTCACTCACATACCCACTTCAAATTGTTTTGGTATAACACAATCTGTAATTTTGACTTGGATTTTGGGCCCTTTTCTGTGTTTTAGGACAGAACTTTGAAAGCTGCATACCAGCATCACAGGGTAAAAGCGTGTCCACATCTCAGCACATACACAGGTAACATTTATTTACACACCACTATCATCAATGCAATACTGTATCTGCCTTTTGACTTCCAAATATAAAGCAGATTTAAATATTCTCATAACAAATAATTTACTTGGCTTATTTACACAGATGATCTGGGGTATACAAGACAGTGGAGGTGCTCAGCTCAGCTGCTGCACCTGAGTGCTCTTCTTCCACTGTCTCCAAATCCTGTACATTCCAGCCAGCAGCGCTGCCCCCAACAATCCTTAATCTCCTACAACGTCCACAGAGGTTTGTCCACATGCACAGTAGTTTAAGATAGAACTGAGATTTTTTTTTTTTTAAGTTTCTGTGGCTCTTTAGTAGTAAAACTCGTCTCCATCGTCTTTCAAATGTTTTTTAGGTCTGCCACCTTCCCTCGCAGCGCGCCACAGGTAAGCCTCACAGCGACATTGCATCCTTATCAATAGACCGTAGATAACTGCATGTTGAGGTGCGTTCAAATTCATGTTCATTCAAGTGTTATGTCTCCTCTTTGTTAGGTCTCCCTCATCCATGTACGTCAAGATGATGCCAGATATTTTTCCAAGAAAGCAATTGCTGCCAAGTTTCGCTACTGACAAGGTCGACGCCAGGCCTATTTTCAGAAACAGAAACTCTTTACTGGCCTCAGAACGTGACTTTGCGCCTGAGGATTCCTCTTCGTTGCACACAGACATGACCAATACCAAACAACTAAATGAGGAGCAGGGAGAAAACTCCTCAGAAGGTTTCATATGCACACATAACATACTAAGATATGAAACTGTAATTATTATGAGTTGCATCACTTTTAGGTAAACTTGCCTCTTTGGCTTTAATATCTGATTTTGTCATTTATTCCAGTGGATTTGTCCTTGTTGAAATGTATACCACTTGGAGAGCAGAGCCGGAGAGATCTCACCCCTGACATTAGAGAAACTGAATCAAGCAGCAATTTATTCGTGCCTGTTCAGAAGGGAATAGACCTGAGAAGAAACAGGTAATTTTGTCTCTCTCTCTCTCATTTTCTCTGTTAAATGCTCAGGTGGCTGCTGCCATTTAAAGATTGGAAAAACAGGCCCTGATCTTTTTGCAATGAATATATCTTACTTTTTTTTTTTTAATTCAGTATTATACATTTTACCTCACGTTGATGGTCTTTCAAATGTTTTCTGTGCTCCCTGTTTTTTTTTTTTAATTACCTCAGACTAGGCAATGAAACTCTGGAGGACCAAAGGCACCTGGGTGTATTATCCCCTTTGTCAAAGCCTTCTGGCCTCATGAAGATGGAACTTGCACGTCCTAAGAGTGGCACCCTTGGTAGGCTTCAGGCTAAGGACATCAGGCACCATTACTCTGGAAGAGAAAGCCAAATAACTGCAGCAATGGTCACAAGATCATCACAGTCTGCCCCACGGTAGGGCTAAGACTATGACGTTTGCTCGAACTCCAACAGATGTGTTAAACAAGTGCTTCCCAACCTTTTTGGTCCGAGGTACCCCAACAGCCCTGTCAGATAAACTCACGTACCCCTTCATCGATTCACAATGTGTGTTCCAAATGTATAACGCTATTCCTTAAATAAAACAAGTTTTCATAAAATTGAACTGTTTATTAGCTAATTCACACAGATATCATGATGCAGTGTAATATGAATAGAAGAGAAGTGGAACCCTCTGGAAACTAAAAAATTACATTCAAATTCTATTTTCTGCATTGTTGATATTGGTAAGACAAAGATTTACTACACAGGCTCTGTTATATACATTTTATGCACGGCAACCATACAAAAACAAGAATACAAACCTATTGAATATAATGTGCGTAAAAAATATAAAAATAAATTTGTTTAAACATTTTTCTCTTTAATCCTCAATCAGAGGAAGGAAATATCTCATGAATATGTGATACATAGTATGACATATTGTCTGGGAAGTGTAAGGATGTTTCAAGGTGTGGCAGAGACGTCAGAGCTTCAGAATTCAGTCAAACTGGCGGAGATGAAATTGGCTCTCTGTGTGTCTGACCATGTTCCGGAGCGCCACAAAACCAGAGAGGGCCTGCATCATTCAGGAAGGAAAACATTAATTAAAACATTTAAATCCAATCAATGACAATCACCCAATGATGAAATCTAAAAACATAAAAATAAACATGCTCACCGTAACATTATATTTACAGTGGTGCTCATAAGTTTACATGCCCATCCTTAAGTTGACTAAAAATTAAAAAATTATGTAGAGATTACCATGGTGTTATTTCAGTTAGACTAATAGCTGGTTTGATTTGCATTGAGAGATGATTTCATGGAAAGTATCCCATGCCAATCTCTATTTATAGTGAAGGGTATGTGATGATGTGGGGGGGGGGGGTATTTTAATTCCAAAGGCCAAGGGAACTTTATCAGGATGCATAGTATCCTGGATCCAATAACTGGCCTTTTAAATAAAAAATCTGCCTGCCTGTATGGGAATTTAACATAGGGGTATGTATACTTATACCCCCTGTATTTTAAGGAAGAACATTTATTTATTTACAATACATTATTCATTCACAAAGAAAATTGGTGTCCTTAAAAAGGTTGGATTTTTCCTTTTTTTTTACTAAAGGCATCAAGATCTATTTACAAAAGATGATTTTTTTTATTCCTCTTTTTAGTCAACTTTATTATGGGATCCTAAACTTATGAGCAACACTGTAGGTATATGGAGGTTATAAATGGTAGAATTACAACAGTCAGTTTTGAGAAGGAATGTTAATGTACCTGTGTGAGTATGAATAAGGCGAGAACTATGTGAACACCTCTCTCCAGGGGTTGGATGAGAATGGCTTCGTTAAAGAGCAGGAACAGAATTAGTGGAAACTGCAGCAGGATGCTCAGCAGCCAAAATCCAGCCAACTCTGGGACCTTCCACAAACACATACATGAGTTACAATCTCTGGCCTGGACTTGTTTTGCGTTTGTTGCGTGTATTCTACTTTGACTATTACCTTTTCTTGCAGGTTCCCAGCATATCCCAGAAAGAGCCTAATGGCTTCGATCAGAGTCATCAGGATGAGAACAGTGACCAGGATGAACTTGTAGTAGTCTGGCAAGACAGGATACTGGAAGAAATAACAATTACAACAATTCAGGCAAATTAACTGAAATTACATGAACGTGATTTATTCAAATGGGCTTTTATGAAATAGTCTGACTTGTTTCTCAGGTCTAATCTTGACAATTAACCCTCCTGTTGGGCTCAGGTCAAATTTAACCCATTTTCAAAACGGTCAAAAAACGGTCTTCACAAGTAAAATAAATGATCAGTTCACTACTCTTACTGAAGATGGGTGTTTTATTTATTGTTATGGCGTTTAAAAAAGGGTAAAAGAACTATGAAAAAAGTGAAAGAAAAAGCTTCAAAAACATTTTAAAAAACACAGATTTTTTTTTGGGGGGGGGGGGAACTGACGAAAACATCGGGAAAAGCTCCAAAACATCAGGTGACAAAAAGTTACAAAAATGTACCAACAAAAGTTTGACCCAAAAAAACAAATGGAAAAAAACAGGAAGACATTACTGTACATTTATCACAACATTTATCAGCTTTTCAGGATCATTTGTTCCCTTAGTTTAGTTTTGTGTTTAGGTTACTCCTAAAGTCATACATCATTTAAAAGATGAAATTACTTGATGTTAAAAACAGAAGTGGCGAATCACGTCCATCTCAGCACAGTGAACTTTAACTTGAGCTGAGTTTTAACTCAGAATCAGCAACAATGGTTATGTAACGTTAGTCTGACAATGGGAAATGTATATTGAGGGCCAAATCTGTCTTTAATTTAATTTGGAATTTAATTATTTCATCTCTGTACACTTGTTGTAATTATAATGAAGGGGTTAGCATTAGGATTAATGTCTGGTGATTGATTAACCCTTGTACGGTACTCCTGGGTCAAAAATTGACATTTTTTGTTCCTTTTTCAGACTTCACTACCACCACCTGACTACCACTAGTTTTACACTACTTTTTGGAATTCATGGTCAATAACCCTCATTTATATAGAATTGTACCTAATATTTGAGTTTAAAAAAAGCAGAAATTATGAATTATTTGGACTAATAGTTAAGATCAGAAGAACGTACAGATGAGTTTAGTCAGGAATAAAAGAGCGTTGTATGAAATCCAATCCATTTTTGGTGGTAATTTGGTTAAAAACAAAACCCATATTTCAGATATAGACATTTTTATAGGGGTCAAATTTGACTTGAGGACAACAGGAGGGTTAAGTATAGTATATAATGATACCAGTATTTCACATGTCATTCTCTCTCTCTGTGTGTGTGTGTGTGTGTGTGTGTGTGTGTGTGTGTGCGTGTTTGACTTACCTTGAGGTGCAGCATTACAGTTACACTGATCCACCACAAGGGGAAGAACCACATGTTAAAGTACAGAGACATCTGGAGGTGGAGACTAGACAGAACCCGCTTGTCTGAAAAGAAACCAACAGAACACCATGGAATGGACACACAATTCCAGCTGCTGTAAGCCTATGTTTGAGACCAACATATCTCACTGTTAGCTAGCTAGCTAACTACGTTAATATAATGCTAATTTGCCCATAACGTTCACGTTATCTGCCCTCGTGAGTTTACCGTGTGGCAAAAACGTGTCATTGTCTGTTGTGAAAGGCTGAGTCCGACTCTGGTCAAATAACACAGTCCGGGAAAAGTCCTCTAAACGTTTTCTGATAGTCTCCGACAGCTCCATCGTGGAAAAGGCTGCCTAAACACACATCACCAGGAGGGAAAAACACACAACGCCTCTTCCTCACTGAAGACGCTCAGCTACCGTCGTTTCCATGGACACCAAAGAAATCTCGCGTTCCGCTCAGATCTCGCAGGAAAAGTGTTCTTTTGGTTAAAAACAAAGAGGAAGAAATGTCCTCTTGGTTCCTCTGTTGGCTCATTGTCTCGTTTTGTCTACGTAGGCTACTGCTTTAATAAATATATGTTATTCTTATTCGGTCAGTCAGTTTATAGGTTATTATGTTTACATTTTATAAGCATTTTTCATATTTCGTCTATATTTGTTCTACTGCACACTGTTCAATCCCTGCACTGTTCACTTTTGCTCTATCACTATTGCACACAGTCTACCATAGTATCTTACCTTATCATGGTCATTGCATTTCTGTGAGTGATTTTTATTTTTATTCTTATGTATGTGTGATATATGTGTGTATATGTGTTTGTTGTGTCATGGTTGTCTTGCTACTGGATGCCTAAATAAAGTATCTATCTATCTCTATATCTATATCGATATAGAGATAGATAGACTAAAAAAAATGAATGACTTTTCCTGTGTCTTTGGCATTCAGGGCATCGGAGAGTGGACGTAAACCAGCTGATCATCCCAGGGCACCCTAGCACCACAGCAGTCCACTGAACCACGCTCAGCAAAATGATAAATTCAGCATGAGTATAAGGTTATAAGCAAAAATAAAACAGAGTGTGTGTGTTGTCTCGTCATGAGATGAGAGGTAAATTCTTACAGTCAAAAACTAAAATCTTATGTTTAAGTAGTTGCAGAAAATGAGTGTGCATCGATCAGTAACGTGACACAACAAATCATCCACCGCTTCCTGTACTTTACATTGACATTTGGGGTGAACGGCCAGGAGGCAGCAGGTGAAGGCCAACGTGATGTGGCTGGTTTTGTAACTTGCCAGAAGAAAAAAAAAAATCACACCCATGACCTCATTCTAGGGCTGAGCGATATGGAGAAAATCAAATATCACAATATTTTTGACTATTGGTGCTAAAGGCAAACAATAGAACAGCTAGAACAGTCTGTTAAGTTCAGAAAAATGACATCACTTTACTGTAATGCAGCCTTTAAAACCAGGAAAAGACAACACTTATGCCATATTACACTATCCAAAATCTAAGATGATTTCTAGTCTCATATCATGATATCAATATTTGATATATTGCCCAGCTCTACCTCAGTCTCAGTTAACATTTTTTGTGGACGTCTCTAAATTGTATCCACATTTTCCTCACTTGCGTCTTAGTCCCTCACGCCACAAAGCATGGGAGAGAAGAAGGAAATGATCCCTGTGTTCCAATACCTATACAACAATACTGTTTATTATGCCAGAAATTGTTTTAGCATGTTCCAGTACTATGTCACATGCACTATGCCAAAAATGCCAGGATGCTTAACCCTCCTGTTTTCAGGTCCAATTTGATCCCTTTTCAAAAAGTTTTTATATCACACATTCGTGGATGGTTCCTTACAACACTCCTCACAAGTTACATAAATAATCAGTTCACTACTTTAATGGAATTTGGGTGTTTTTTGTAAATTTTATAGCATTTGGATAAAAAAAATTATCTGTGACAAATGTAAAAAAACAAAAACCCAGGTCAATAAAATTGACTACAATGTGAACAAATGAAAAAAACATTACACAAAAATTTGAAAAAAATCCCAAACTGACACAAATGTCAAAAAAAGTGACAAATGTAAAAAAAAAAAAAAAGCTTTCAAAATTTGGGGAAAAAACCATAAAGATTTCACATTGCTCAGAAAACGTCAACAAACGTTGAAAAACTGACGAAAACATTGGGGTAAAGACACAAAAGGGTAAAAAAATACAACCAAAATGTTGATAAAAAGGTTTTTCATTTGAAATTTTGACACTGAAAATCAAAGATTTGCAGCTAGGCGGGAAGACAACACAAGGGTTAAAGTAATGTAATATAATGAAAAAGTAGCATGTCCCAACTGTATGCATACTGCATGCAACAGTACATACTCTGTAATGGCAGCATATATGGCAAATATGCAATTTGGAACTACACTCATGCTTCTTTCCTTTTATTGCATTTCCCAATACAGCTTTAATTGCACTTCTTTTCATTTAATTGTCCATTAATGTGTACTTCTTCATTTTAAGTGATTAGCAAAACCTAGTAGCTCTTTATGGCAACGTCCGCACCACATATGGCACGAAACCAGGTTTCAGCACCTTCAACACAAATATCAATACAGCCATTGAATTAGTCGCTTAATCTGTATAATGCCATGCCAGGTGATGTGTCCTGCTACAACAAGGCAACATGTCTGCATTGAGCGTCTATTATTAATGTTTCATTGAAAGGACAGGTTGAACCATTGGCTCACTTTGGCATGTAGTCTAGCCATTGAACCCAAAACTGAGTTCATGGACCACCACTGATGACTGATTACTCCCCCTTCTCATACAGGACTTCATCTATGAGCACATCATTGTCGTCGACTGGGATTTCCTGACACAGCTGCTCCTTGAAGGATAAGGCGATGGTGTAGGGCTTTCCTTGAGGGTGTCTGATGCAGCGCTCCAAGTATACGTCATAGAAGCCCTTCCCTCGTCCCAGACGCTTCCCCGACTCGTCAAACCCCAGGCCTGGCATCAAGATCAGGTCCAGACCTCCTGTAGAAAGTGCTTCCTCTCTGCTGGTGTCTTCTTCAGCAGGCTGTCTGATGTTCCATGACGTCAGAGGCAGCGTCTCGATGTCCTGCAGACTGTTGAGCTTCAACATGTCCATATGGTTGCTGCTGCTCTGATATCTGGGAATGAAGCAGCTTTTACCACATTTAAACACGTCTTTGATGATTTCCTCAGTGCTCACCTCATCACCCGTGCTGAGAAACACCGCAATCCTCTTACAGGACACATACTTGGGGTGTCTGAACAGCTGCCGGGACAGCACGAGAGACTGTCGTTGTTTCTCCTCGTCACTCAACGCTGCGACCCGTCGCTTTATTTCTTTCCTCAGAGCTTGCTTTGCTGCTCGCACGGCGGCCATTCTTCTCTGGTAAACTTTTCACGCAGAATAAACAGAGACCGTAAATACGAAGAGAGTAGACACGAGCGTGTTTTCAGGGAAATGCGACGTCACGTGAAGTGAATGGTGTTGACGAACTGACCGAAGAGCCGGTTAATTGAACCGACTCGTGACACTGAACCGGGAAATAGAGTGCCATACGCTATGGAACTATGGAACTGACCGAAGAGCTGGTTAATAAACCGACTCGTGACACTGAACCGGGAATTAGAGTTTCATACGTCAAAGAAAAAGAACCGACTCACTCCTCATTAGCGCCTCTACTGGAGTGGTGGTAGAATCAATCAGTACATGGGCCACCGCGAGCCCTTCTTTAACTGTCTATGCGCGAGCCGAGCAGTGTTGCCAAGTTCGTCTATTATAAGTGACTTTGTGCTTGTTTTTCCAATAAAGTTGCTAACAAATATTGATAGTCGCGTTTTTTGGGGCTTGTTTCTAAAGTGTAGTAGCTTGTTTGGGTTTGTTCCCAGCTCCAAAATAAGTTGTCAAGCAGTGGTTATTTTAACGTAGGAGTTTGTCTTGTCCATTTCCTCGGTCTCTCCCCTTTCCCCATACACACAGGAGATAGCAGTTATTCTCCGCCCACTTCATGCTTCTAATTGGCTCTGACCGAGATGGCAACGAGTACTAGCCAATCAGAGGCAGAGCAGGGCAATTACATTTTTTTACTGGTTAATACTGGCGAAATACGGGAAGAAATATAACAAAAACTGGGAGAAAGAGAAAGTAGTAAAAGAATGGATTCAGCCTGTATATTAATATTAACAGTCTATGATTCACACACAAAAAATACTCCTTTACTAGCCAACTTTGTTAAGATACATTTACTTGTGTTTTATTAATACATGTCTAGTTTAACACACTGATGGGCTAACGTTACCTTACCAGCCTCATTTTCTTAGGTTTATTTTACATTGTTGACTTGTTATATTTTACTTTGCAATTTATAGTTTGTGCTTATACATTTATTTACAAAATTATTTTAAATGTAGCATAATGATTATTTTAAAATGTAAATAAAAATGATCAATATAAATCCTACAAGCTGCACAGTATTTAGATTTATAATAGGCTATATTTTTTTCCCCAAAGTGGAAATTACATTTGCTGTTTTTACATACATAAACGTGTTTTCATTGTTGAAGTTGCTCTGTTCTTAGTTTAGTTTTGTCAGATTTATGTGTGGCTAACATACCTTAGGTGTTTGGGAGTTCTCTACTTTTAAGACTGAGGAAACCACAGAGATCAACCGTCATTTTGCGACAGTAGGCTACATCACTTGTCGCCTGAAAGTGTAAAGAAAAAAATCTGCAAACGTTTTTTAAGGCTTTCTAAGTCCTGCTGTCCTTTTAGAATGATAATTAGGATATCTTCGGCTAGCTAGACAGACAATTGTGTGAATTTAGTCGAATGTGTGATTAGGAGGCCCATTCTGGGCTTAACAGGGTTAAACCACATCCCATACAACAGCTGGCCTACTTTTGTTTTCACAGAAAACGAAACTTAGGGAGTGCTGAAGATGGCAGCAAGCAAAGAGCCAGGTTCTTTATCCTGCTCGATATGCTTGGATATACTGAGAAGACCTGTGACTCTCCAATGTGGCCACAGCTACTGCATGGACTGTGTAAATGCCTACTGGGACCAGGAGGATCGCTGTGGTGTTTACAGCTGTCCCCAGTGTAGACGCACATACACCCCCAGACCTGTGTTGAACAAGAACACAGTGCTGGCTGATTTGGCAGAGAAAATGTCCCCAGAAGAACACCACCCAGTGGATGTGGAGTGTGATGTCTGCACTGCGAAGAAGCTGAAAGCTGTCAAGTCTTGCCTGGTGTGTCTGGCTTCGTTCTGTGCAACTCATCTGCAGCCCCACTACGTGTCTGCTGCTTTCAAAAAGCACAAGCTGGTGGAAGTCTCTGCCTCCATACAAGATAAGATCTGCTCTAAGCACGACAAGCTTCTCGAAGTCTATTGCCGCAGCGATGGCCAATGCATTTGCCTGCTTTGTGTGATGGATGAGCACAAAGGTCATGACACCGTCTCAGCTGCAGCGGAGAGAAAAGAGAAACAAGTATGGATAATTTTGCAATTGTCAAAGTCGTATTGCGGCAAAAATCGGAACGTCTTGTTAATATAGTAAGACGATTTTGTTTTGCCCAAACACAATATGATTTTCTTTTCAGAAACTGTTTGGAAAGAAAAAACAAAGATACCAACAGGGAATCCAGGAGAAACAGAAGCAGCTGCGGCAGCTGAGACAGAAAGTGAAAGCACTGCAGGTGACTTGTTTTGTACTTTTTCTCATCTGACTTAAATGCATGTTAAAGAAACGTGTCCTGTATCCCTTACATTTCAGAGTAACGACACAGACATTTTGTATTTTTATCTCTGCCGTCAGTGTTCTGTGGATGCAGCTGGTGATGAAAATGAGAAGGCCTATACTGAAATAGTCCAAATGGCAGATAAAAGGCGTAGTACTGTGAGAGAGCTGATCAGAGTTCAGGAGACGGCTGCGGTGAGCCGAGCTGAGGCGCTCGTGGATCGGCTGGAGAAGGACATCTCTGAGCTGAGAAAGGGAGAGGATGAACTGAAGCAGCTTTCTGTCACTGAGGATCACATTCATTTCCTGCAGGTACACAGACGGCCAAACACAGGTCATTGACAGAGTGGCACGATACTTCATATTGTGTTTCTCTTTTCACGTTTCTAGAGCTGCCAGTCCATTTTGGACTGTCCGGAACCTGACCAGTGGTCTGGTTTCGACATCCTTCCACACACACCTTTTGACTTTGTGACAAAGGCTATTTCTGTTTTGAGAGACAAAATGGAAAAAATGGCCAGAGATATTGCAGAAATTTCTCAGACGTGTAAGAAAATAACGTCATTACAATCATTTGTTCATCTACTGAAATGATGTGATATTGTATAAATAGCCAGTTTACCAAAATGATCTTTTGTTTTTTTAGTTCAAGCTGATCCTGATCCTGAGACAAGACAGGAGTTCTCCCTTTGTGAGTCAGTCATATATATATTTTTTATTCTAATTCTTATAATCAAGCAATGTGCTCACATTAACCCTTGTGTTGTCGTCCCAGGTCAAAACTGAAAATGAACAATTTTTTGACACTTTTTCAACACTTTTCGTCATTTTTGTAACACGTCCATCTGTGCTTTCCTTTCAATGTACTATGTCACACTGAGTTATAATAACTTTTATCTTTCAGATTTCTGCCGCCTCAGTTTGGATCCCAACACAGCATTTGAAAACCTGTTGCTCTCTGAGGGGAACAGCAGAGTGAGCTGGATTAAAAAAGCACAGAGGTATCCATATCACCCAGAGAGATTTACCCAATACGATCAAGTGTTGTGCACTGAAGGTTTATCGGGTGTTGGCTACTGGGAGGTTGCGTGGCGAGGGCCCAGGGTCGAGGTCGCTGTGTGCTATAAAGGGGCAGGGCTGGATGAAAGTGGCTTTGGAGACACAGATCAATCCTGGTGCCTTTCCCTTTCAAATGTTGGTTGCACCTTTTGGCATAATGGAGTCAAAACCAAAGTATCCCCCCACTGCTCCTCTACTGTAGGAGTGTATCTGAACCATAAGGCGGGGAGACTGTCCTTCTACAGCGTGTCTGATTCTGGTCAAATGATGCTCCTGCACAGAGTTCACACCACATTCTCCCAGCCTCTGTACCCTGGGTTCATGGTCTGCAGAGGGGCCTCAGCTAGGATAATGTCATCTAAGTAAAGGGCATCCACTGTCAAGGTTGCTCAAAGTACTCCACCACAGGGCCTTGATAGTTTTCTTTAAAATGTTTATTTTTGCAAGGAAAAGGCTGAAAATGATATTTGGCGCTGATGTGAGGTTTCTGTGTGTGTTCCATGTTCCTCGTCCTGTAATGGATCCCTTTAACTGTAAACTCAGCAATGTATTGTTCGTGTAAGAAGTAGAATAAATATATATAAAAAACGGCAGTCAAACTTATCTATCTTATCAAGGTGTGTACTAAGGTTTTTTTTTCTTAAAAATAGCGATACGCATGGATTCATAAAAAAAAAAAATAGAGAGCGCGTCAAGATAAGTGTGGATATTAGTTTGCTTACTTTATGAATGTATACCAATGGCGTTTAGTTACATAAGGCAACAATATATTGGTTTTGTCAATTCAAATAAATGATGATGGTCACATGTGTAGAGGCCATTTGTGAAGCACATAGTTGCCTTACAAGCAAATTCATTCTGAAGTTATAGAGCTTTAAAGCATATACTGAATTTGTTACGCGATTGTATAATTATTTTGTTACCAAAAAAAAGAATAACCTGTAATTAACTGTAGTGTGTATATCAGCACATTGATCTTAAGTGTCCCCAGATCTGTTGTTTACCACATTCTCTCTGTGGCTGCTACACACTCATTGTGGTGTAGAAATACTTTTAAAAAATCCTACTCACTGGGGGTTCGATACGTTTTGTAATGCATTCTTATAATCAAGCAATGTGCTCAGGTTAACCCTTGTGTTGTCCTCCTAGGTCAAAACTGAAAATTAACATTTTTTTGGACACTTTTTCAACCCTTTTTTGACTCTTTTTTATTGCTTTTTTTTATGTGTTTACAATACTTTTTTTCAATCATTTTTTGACGTTTCTTTTAAAAAGAAATTACTTTTTTGTAACACTATCATCAGTATACTGTACACATTTTTCAAATTCATGGTCAAGAAACCTCATTTATACGAAATTATATTATAATTACGAAGTTGTTGTTTTTTTTTTGGGGGGGGGGGGGGGGGGGGGGGGGCAATAAAACACCCAAAATTCAATGAAGTAGTGAACTGATCCTTCATTTAACTTGCAAGAAGCGTTATATGGAACCATCCATGTAATATTTGGACAATTTGGATTAAAGAATCCCAAATATGTTATGTAGAAACTTTTAAAAACAGGGCAAATTTGACCCCAGGACAACAGAATGTAAAGTTAAACCTGCCACAGTATATATTTTTTCTCAGCCATTTGAGGGCAGCCCAACAAGCTGTAAAGCGTTAGCTAAGTTAGCAGTTGCCTATTTACACACCCAGCAGAAATTAGCATTCATTTAGTCATGTTTATGTCCACCTGATGAATATAGAGGACATGTAAGTCCACTATTCACTTACTTTTAAGCACTATTTGGGTCTCCATCACTTAAAAGTGAATATGTGTGTTCACAAGATTCAATGGAAATTAAGTTCATGAGAGTAGTGAAGGTGAACCAAAAACAGCAAAGTTGCTGTTAAACCAACAAAATCAGCTGAAATACGCAAAAATGCTCTGTGGATCTGAGTAGCATTGCTGTAATAATAATAATCATTTTATAATTTTACTCGGGGTTCATCACTATGATCATTGCAGTATGCCAACATGTAGCCTATTCCTTTAACCCTTTTTTAGTATGAAACATATTGATTAGAGCAGCTATAAATTGAAAAATAATGAAGTTGAGAAACCTACTTTGACTCAAGTAGAGTTTAAAACCTCCACTTGTTTGACTCTAACAGTGGGGTATGTTGTTCCACGCTGACTCAGACTCAGCACATGATCTGTGCCAATAAGAAGAAGCTTGCCAAGCCACTCCTTCAGAGGAAACGGAAGTTAAGCTACTCCTTCAGTCTGAGCAGCAGAAAATGGCTTCGGGTGAGGAACTGTTCGACTGCTCCATCTGTTTACAGCTACTGGAGGATCCTGTGACGACCGCCTGTGGACACAGTTACTGTATAAAATGCATCAATTCCTTCTGGGATTTAAATAACAACAGTGGAAGGAGTTACAGCTGTCCTCAGTGCAGGCAGGCGTTCTCCCAGAGGCCTGTTCTGAAGAGGAACACACTTCTGGCTGCCCTGCTGGAGGAAAACAAGACACCCAGTCCAAAGTCCGCGGACACCTATGCTTCACCTGGTGATGTGGAATGTGACGTTTGCACAGGGAGAAAAAGGAAAGCTTCCATGTTCTGCCTCGTGTGTTTGGCCTCGTACTGTCAGACTCATCTGAAGCCTCACTTCGAGGTGCCGCCGTTGAAAAAACACAATCTGATTCAAGCTTCTGCCAGGGTCAGAGAAAGCCTCTGTGGCCGTCATGACAAACTTCTGGAGATTTACTGCCGCACTGATCAGCTGTTCGCATGCCTGATGTGTGTGATGGATCAGCACAAAGGCCACGACATGGTGGCAGTAGCAGCAGAAAAATGTGAAATGCAGGTAGGTAATCCAAAGTCATTTGAAAGTCCCGCCCTTTTTAACCCTCATGTTGTCCTCGGGACAAATTGACCCGTTTTCCTACATCAATGTTCTTTTTGATTACCCAAAATAACATGACTGATTCCACACAACGCTCTTTGGCAAGTACAAATCTCTACTTTCATTAATTTTGGGGCGTCTTATTCAATTTTATAGCATTTGAAAAAAACATTGAAGTGGTTTTGAAATAGTATTGAGTAAAAGTTGACATCTTCCAGTCTGTGGTTATCCATCAACATCCATTCCTTTAGTTTTGGTCTAAATAATTCCTAAGTTCTGCTTTTCTAACTTGAACATTAGGTATAGTTTCCTAAAAATTAGGTTTATTGACCATAAATTCCAACAATAACTGTAAAACTAAAGTTAATAAGTTAGTGTTGCATAAAAAAGTGACAAACATTGAAAAAAAAAGCGTCAAAAGTGTTGAAAAAAAGGGACAAAAACGCAAGAAAAAGTTACAAATAATGGAAAAAAAAGTCAACTGAAGTGCTGATTTTCAATTTTGACGGGAGGACAATACAAGGGTTAATGTCACATGGATTTGTGTTTCAACAGAGACGACTGGAGGGGACCAAACAGGAAATTGCAGACAGAGTGCTGGATTCAGAGAGGAAAATAACAGAACTGAGGGAGGCTGCAGACTCTATAAGAGTGAGTACTTTTCACACGTACAAGTACTTTTGCTACTATTCATCAATTCACTTCTTTATGATCAATGTGTTGATACAACATAAGAAAAGTGCCTAGTTCACTGACAACACAGATGTCATAGAGAAGAGGAAAGGGATGTGGGTGGGTACTGTTAGGCAACAGATTTTGGGACTTTCCCATCTCTCTTTGGACATGTAGTGTTTGACAGCAGAGTGTAGCACAATGCTGAAAATATTGAGCATGTGACACTGAAAAACATGCTGAAAATGAAATGAAGGAAACCAGGCTTGGTGCATGCAGACTGCATACAGACACCAGCGAGAGTAATGTAAATGGGTAGGTGGTAGTAGGGCTGGGGAACATGTCGATACTATATCGACATTGATATATGAAGCTAGATATCGTCTTAAATTTTGGATATCGTAATATCGTATGGGAAGAGGACCTCGGGGAAGACCCAGGACCAGGTGGAGAGATCATATCTCCCCACCTGGTCCTGGGAACGCCTCGGGATCCCCCAGTCGGAGCTGGTTGATGTGGCTCGGGAAAGGGAAGTTTGGGGTCCCCTACTGGAGCTGCTGCCCCCGCGACCCGATAAGCGGATGAAGATGGATGGATGGATGGTAATATCGTAATATGGCATAAGTGGTGTCTTATTTTCTGACTTTCTAGTCAGAACTCCGACTAAATAATAATTCAGCAATAGTCTCAATGCTTAACTATGTTTAGAAAGTGTTACAAAATGAATAGAATTCTAGAGTCTTTGTACACGACGTTCCGCTTCCAGGAGTGCTCCAGTGCCGCAGGAAATTCCGCCGAATGTCCCTCATTTAGGCCAGATGTCCATTACCTTCCACTTTCTTTGTGTTGGTGTTCTAATCTTGGATGGATGTATGGTTACCTGGTCCTCAGATCTCTGAAGGGTAAATCCAGACAGCTAGCTAGACTATCTGTCCAATCGGAGTCTGGTGGAATCCAAGACTATTTTGCAGAGGCGCTGTTGCTCTGTACAGAGCTTAGCGCCGCCCAGGACGATTGTGATTGGTTTAAAGAAATGCCAGTAAACCAAAGCGCGTTTTTCTCCCATCCCGGAATGCAGCGTGGACTAGCCAGTCCCTCCTCCACGTGCTGTGGAAGAAGGTCCGCCAATGCAAGACAATGGAAAAAGTAAAGCTCTAAAAAAAAAATCCAGTTACTTATCACATTTTGCAGTAACTGAAGGAGGTGTAAAGTAGCATAAATAGACTGTAGTTCAAAATATTATCAGTCACCATATGTCATTATCAGGACTTATGTTTTGCTTGTTTTCTCCAAGGATGCTGCATGGAAGGCGTGCGATGACATCGAGCGACTGTGTGTGGAACGCATTCGGTTGTTTGTCCGCTCTGTGGACAGGAAGCGCTCTGAGATGAGAGACAAAGTTGGACAAGCGGAGAAAGCTGGAGTGGACTGGACCAACAGTCGCCTCGGGCAACTGCAGCGTGAGGTGTTGGAGCTGAGGAGGAGGGAGGAAGAACTCAACCAGCTTTCACTAACAGAGGATCCCATTCAGTTTTTGCAGGTGAGGACATGTTTCTAGTCTTTGGAAGTATATGCCATTTTCTGTCACATTGTTGCTGCTACATTCCGCCCTTGTGTTGTCCTCCCGGGTCAAAAACGGACAACAATTGGACATTTTGGTCCCTTTTCAGACTTGTTTTTTAGTTTTCACTAACACCACCTTACTACCACTAGTTTTACACTACTTTTTGGAATTGATGGTTGTTATTAACCATGAATTCCATGAACCATGAGTGAGGGTTATTCTTATTTTATGTAGAATTGTACAAGGTCAAGGTCAAATTTTATTTCTATAGCACATTTAGAAACAGTCACTACTGCCCCAAAGTGCTGTAGAAATATAGATAACAACATAAGATGAAAGCATAACAAATAACCGGAAAAACCCATCTAAAACAGAGTGCCCAAAACAGATAACAGATAAAAAACTTTGCTCAAAACAATACCAATAGAATGTCACAGCTCAGCTTGTGTAAAAAGGTGAGTTTTTAAAATTGATTTAAAACTCTCAATAGAGGAAGCTGCTCTAATGTTGAGAGAATGTTGTTTTACGTACCTACTATTTGAGTTAAAAAAGCAGAAATTATGATTTATTTAGACTAATAGTTAAGATCAGAGGAATGAAAGTGATCAATTGTATTTGCAAAGAGCGTTGCATGGAATCCAATCCATTTTTTTGTGGTAATTTGGTTAAAAAGAAACCCATATTTCAGATGTAGACAGTCTTTAAAGGGGTCAAATTTGACCCGAGGACAACGGGAGGGTTACAAATTTTTTAAATCACACAATGTACTGTATATTTCACGCCATTTGCAGGGTTGCAAGGCCCTGGGTGACCTCCCTGTGTTCACAGACCCGCATGGCAGACCTGACATCTTGGAATTTGTCACAGCACAGACTGCTAAACTGGGAAACATGTGCGACAAAGAAAAGACGGAATTATTGAGTCATTGTGAAGAAGATCTGTGTAAGTGTGACCAGTCTGGATCTCTAAACCTCATCATTAGTCTAGTCTTTATAGTTTTTCTTAAGACTGACTAAATCAGTGTGTGTTTCTTTTCATCACAGTGTCCAAAAAGCCAAGGCTGTGTGAGGAAACACCAAGGAGATACCTGTTGACCAGATATAAGAGTAAGCATGATGTTAATGAGAAAAGTCTGGAGTGCACGGAAGTTCAAAACAAATCATAAAGGTAAAGAGAAAATAGGTCCAAGGCGCTCTTCTTGTGATATTTTCTTTTAAATGGTTATTTTTTATAGAAATTTCACAATAAAAATAAGAACTGGGCTGATCGGCACAAAGCGGCCTTCTCCAGGTTTTCTTGGCTTCTTCATTTTTTCACAATAAGAGTGCCTTGGCTCTTTTTTTTGTCTTTTGAAGTTTTGCGTTCAGTTTCCAAAGAGCACCTTTTATAATTTGTTTTGAATTTCCAATCACTCCAGGCTTTTCTTCGTCTTAAGTTATTAAGCATGATGTAAATTCCCTTTTTATGGAGCATGCGAAAGCTTTCCCAGCCTAACAAGTGTTTCATGTGTTCCTGCAGACTCCACAGTGGAGGTGGACCCCAACACTGTAGCTGCATGTCTCTGCTTGTCTGACAGAAACCGAGAGATATCATGGGGGGACAGGGACCAGGCTCATCCGGATCACCCCGACAGATTTACCTTCTATCACCAGGCTTTGTGCAAAACTGGCCTTCAGTGCAGCCACTACTGGGAGGTGGAGTGGGACGGAGGCATTGTGGATTTGGCTGTGTCGTACAAAGGCATCGGAAGAAAGGGTTCGGGGAAAGATTGCTGTTTTGGGCACAACGATCTCTCCTGGAAATTAACCTGCTCTCCGTCCGGGTGCACGTTTTGGCACAATAATCTTCACAAAGGCCAGATTCCTCCGGTTCTCTCCCGCAGGGTGGGCATCCACCTTGATTACGATGAAGGAACGCTGGGATTCTACGGTGTTGAGTCGGACTCTGGCAGCATGACGCGGCTGCACCAAATCCAGACCACCTTCACTGAACCTCTCCATCCTGGGTTTTCTGTTGATTCAGGTTCAACTCTGAAAATATGCAACATATAGGCCAGGCTACATTTAATACAGGCTAGATGCAGGATTATATATAGGATATATATATTTTATATATATCTACTGTATGTATGTACAGTATATATATACATATTATATATATGTACATATATAATATAGATACTGTGTGTGTATATAGTATGTATAATACATACTATATATGTGTATGTACTGTCCAAATGTACAGTATATGTATATACTGTGTGCATATACATATAGATGTATATATATATATATATATATATATATACTGTGAGTGTGTGTCTACTGTGTGTGTATTATTATATATATATATATATATATATATATATATACTGTACATACAGTATATAATCTGATTATGAATCAAAGACAAAACTATTTCTTCTGTTATATTTTGGCTTTTTTCTCTTAAATGTTGCTAAACCATCAAAAGACCCTGTTCAGTTGTTGTTTTCTTTCATATAAGATGCACCTATGTTGCATAATGTTGTTCAACAAACTTTACATTGTTTCATTTTAAGACTTTAAACCATATTTCTTTATTTTGTTCTTCATGCTGTATTATAGAATACTCTCCATTCAAGCCTGATACTATATACTACATAATGCTAAATTAAGAGCACATCTTCAAAGTGGCCTTAAAAAGATGTTTTTTAGTTAAGTGTAGCCTGATTTTATTGTGAAAAGAGCTTGGAGTATGTGGGCTTTGTTTTGTCTTCTGTCAGGGTTTTATATTTTTAATGTTGCTTGTTGTATGTTGGAGGACCACAAGGGGAAAAAGCCATGTAGGGTTTGGGTTTTGAACTTTGATCATTGTAAATCATTGTGTGTCCTTATTCTTTTTTTTTTTTAGTATTTGCTTTAGCTTCATAGACTCAAATAAAGGACCATGCTTTGCTAATTAGGTCTTTTTTTTTAAATTTAATGTGCTATTATTTACATTTTATGTTTTACATTTAGCAAATGCATCTAAAAAATGTCACTTCTATTGAGGCCATGCTCCCAAACGCATGTAGCGCATCGTTACAGTACGGGACATTTGTTTGATTATATACAAACAATTTATTATTACATTGATCGTAAAAGTAACAAACAAATATTCCAGGAACTTCATTCATGCAGTTCAGCCCACAATTTCCCAGTAGTAGTAACATGCAGCGCCAGCGCCACCAACAATACAGATAATAATTAAGAAAGTAAGTCATAAAATAGATTCAATGGAGGCGTTTGTGTAGGAGCGATCCACGGTGTCGTAGAAGCGCAGGCAGGCCTTGTAGTACAGCAGCTTCTCAGTCAGAGGGCTGGCGGTCAGTGCTTTACCCTGCACACTCAGGTCTATGTACCTGGACAACATCAGTGACAATGATATGCAAAATTAATAATGCAATGTGGTAGCCCCTATTACATTTTGTAGTCTAGGTAGTTCGAGATAATACTGTACCTGTAAGATACACTCCAAAACACAAGGGTGTTTACAGCCATCAGTGTGGCCAGGAGGAAGAAGAAGTTCTCCAGATTCCCATCATGCAGTGCGTTTGGGTAGAAGTTACCTGAAAACAAGCATCAATCAATCAATCAAGTTTATTTGTATAGCCCTTTACAATAGCCGGAAGGTACCCCAAAGTGCTTACAACAAAGCCATAAAACAATACATAACACATACAGAACACACAATACAATTAAAAGTGCTGTAGTGGTGCAGCGCTGCAGGACATTAAAAGCCTTCGAGAAAAGTATAAAAGGAGCAGGCAGAATGAGGACACCTAAGAGACCGTATTGCCCTAGTGGGAATAAATGCTAATTTAAAAAAGGGGTCTTAAGCTTCGTTTTAAAAAAGGCTGAGGTCAGTAGTGGTGCGGATGTCAGGGGGTAGTTTGTTCCACAGTCTGGGAGCAGCGACGGCAAAAGAACGATCGCCCCACTGTTTAAGTCTTGACCTCGGGACCTCTAACAGACGCTGACCCGAGGAGCGCAAGGCTCTGCCGCAATCGCGAACAGTTAAAATCTCAGTCAAGTACGAGGGGGCCAAGCCATAAATGGCGTTAAAAACAAACAGCAGGAGTTTAAAATCAATTCTAAAACAGACTGGAAGCCAGTGGAGTGACGACAGCACAGGGGTAATGTGTTCACGTCTGGACGTGCTTGTTAAAAATCGGGCAGCAGCGTTCTGCTGCAGCAGCGTATCAATGTGGTCATATCCGTCACATCAGGGACACCTTGGGCTAAAAACCATTGGGTTTTTACATCTTTCTTTACGTCATTTTTTATTGGAAGAAAACATGCAATACAGTATTTGTGCTCGTTTTACCTCCAGAGAGAAAGTACAGCAGCTGAACGACGAAGGCTCCCAGAAAGCACCCCCCTCCGTAGGAAAGGGTGAGGAAGTGCAGGGAGATGCCTCTGATGTGGCTTGGGGTCAGCTGGAAAGATATGAGAGAACCTGCCAGAGAGGAATGTTGTAATTAAAGTCTTTTTTATTGTATTTTCACATACAACAGACACCCACCCACCCACATCGCATGCCCGCTATAAAGAAAAGCAGACAATAAAAAAGAGAAAAAGGCAAAAAATGGAGGAAGGACAACACTTTTACGTCATACAATGTCCATCTGTTCAACTAATATAAGAACTGGTTGCCGGATATTACTGAATTTAATATGATTTGTTCAAGAGTTAAATAGCTTGACTGATAATTTACGGTAAATGTCTTTTTTTGGTCTTTTTAAAGCCAAAGGTTCTTCTTCTTCTTCTTATTATTACTATTTTTATTACTGTTAATATTGTTATCTTTATACTGTCTTCTATACTGTATTCTTGCTAAAACTTGCTAAAATTTCAATTTTCTTGCGGGAGTCATGTCTAACATCGTTGATCCATTTTAGGATTTTAACCCTTGTGTTGTCTTCCCATCAAAATTGAAAATCAAACACTTTTGTGTTGATTTTTGTATTTTTGTTATCAATGTTTTTAACTTTTTCTAACGTTTTTGTCCCTTTTTTCGACACTTATTAACTTTAGTTTTACAGTTATTTTTGGAATTTAGGGTCAATAAACCTCAAGTTATAGGAAATTACACCTAATGTTTGATTTAGAAAAGCAGAAATTAGAAATTATCTAGACCAAAATTAAAGGAATGGATGTTGATGGATAATCACAGACTGGAATATGTCAACTTTTACTCGATACTATTTCAACACCACTTCAATTTGCTTTTTCAAATGCTATAAAATTGAATAAGCCGCCCCATAATGAATGAAAGTAGAGATTTGTACTTGCCAAAGAGCGTTGTGTGGAATCAATCATGTTATTTTGGGTAATTAAAAAGAACATTGATATGTAAAAACGGGTCAATTTGACCCTAGAACTACTCCAAAAATGGCAATGACCGGTGATGCTCTAGAAAGAAAAGCAAAGAAAATCAACTCCCAAAACTCAGACAATTTAGGGCAGCTCCAAACCATACGTGACATTGATCACACTCTGGGTCAATATCAGGTGCAATTCTGGCCAACTCTGCTTTTTAACCAATGTAACCGGTGAATAACTTTGATTGGATAATGGTATGTCATAGGCAGAGAGAGGATGAGTGTATGTTATTGAGGGTGGCCTGCCATACCACATCTAATATTTCTGTGTTTATCTCTTCCTCCCATTGATGTTCTGATGCTGTCAATGGCTTCAAATCATCCCTTCTGAGTAAAGAGTACAACCCACCAGCAGCCTCCCCAAGCCAAGGGGCATCTTAAGTATTTTGTCTAAACGGGAATCTGGCGGTGTCAGTGGAAAAGAAAGAATATTTGCAGAAACAAAACTGCAAAGTTGTAAATATCTGCAAGAATGTGACTGAGGAAATGTGTTTTTGAGCGAACTCGGACTGTTTTCAGTCCCTTTTCTGTCCATGTTTTAAAAGCAGCATCAGTCATAGGGAACATGTTATTTCCCACCAAAGGTGTATCTATGGACATCTCAATTATAGAGAAAGCTAGTCTGAACTGTATCCATATCTTGAGGGAGTGCCTCATAACTAGATTTTTGCAGCATTTTGATGTGGATTCAAATAAAAGTCTGCTGAAATAGCCGACTGTTGCTGTATAAGCCTAATGGTATTATAGCATTCTGTAGCTTTCCAGTAGGGTTCCTTATAATTTCAAATTAAAACCTTTTACCAAATTTTGGTTGAAATATGCATGTTTTAGCATCAAAATGTTTCCCCAAGCCATTTTAAAAGCCTTTTCCTGTTACCTGCATTATGAAATTATGGAGGCCCTAAATCTGCCACTCACATGCAGGAGTGACGAGCGCCTCTGCGAGACCGAGCAGGATGTACTGAGGGACCAGCTGGAAACACGGCATGGAGGACACATGCAGAACTTTTCCAGATAGGGTCTGCTCCACCAGAGGGTACGCCTTCCTCTGCAGCTCAGACAAACCCGCCGCCAGGACCGACAGGGTGGCACACGCGTGGCCCAGAGCTGGAAGGGGGAGGATGGACAGAGGCGGGGTGATGAGAGAGGGGGCTGCAGGATATTTTAGGGAGGGGGAGGGATGAGGCAGAAGAGCGAGAGTGACATTAGAATCGTGTGCATCGGTGGGGATGTGCATGTGTGCACACAGAAATACTCACTGATGATTTTTGCAGGTGCCAGGGGAGTTTTTTCCATGGAGAGGTAGCAAGTCGTCACACACTCGATCAGCGGGGCTAGGAGCAGCAGAGGTAGGATACTGATCACGTTCATGGCGCCGATGGGCAACAGGAGGTTGTTCAGGTGAAGGTTTGAGTTCATGGTCTGTATGTAGTAACCTGAGGGAATCTGTAGGAAAACACATTCTCAGCCTCCCTGCATATGATAAAACATGAGCACAATCCTTTATAATAGTTACATGATATGATATATTATACCTAAGGACACTGGAATTCTGTGCAATATTCAATATTTAACCATTTCATTTCATTACTGTGCAATATTTATTTATTATTTAGTACTTAACCATTTCCTTTCATTACAGTGCAACATTTCTTTATTTAGTACTTAACCATTTAATTTCATTACTGTGCAATATTTAATACTCGGGACTTTTGATACACCAAACTATATTTTTGCAAAATGTGTGTACAAAGCTATTTTATATATGTATATAGATTCTCTCAGGACTGTGCACCAGGTCCCCCCTTCTTTTTTTCTGCAATGTTCTCCATATTATAATTTTTTTTAGATTTTTTAGATTTTGTGTCGACACAGTAAAGGGGTTGCTTCAATCTCGTTGCACACTCGTTGCACAGGTACTACACTTGTGTATAATGACAATAAAGGCTTTCTATTCTCTTCTATCTATTCTATGGTTCCTTTATATTTCCAGTGACCTGCCTGTGTGATGCAGGCTCTGTAAAGCAGCTGAAGGCCATAAAGAGGGAAGAGCTTGGCCAGGACTTTGACGTTCTCTACGTGTGTTTCGCTGTATCGGCCGCCATTGTTCTCCTTGGCCCGGTCCAGCCAAGACCCCACGTCTCCACTCAGGTGACGATAGTGGAGGCAGCACATCTTGAGAGAGTTCATGAAAACTCCCAGCGTGGTTAACAATGAGCCACCTGCAGTACGCCAGACACACAAAGGAATATTATTCCAGTTAATGTGCATACACAGTACATTGACTGAAGTACTGTATCCAGTGTGTATGAATAATTTTACAGTTTGGTACCTTTCTTGGGTTTATAGGTGAGTTTGTTCCGCATCATGTGTATGGCAATTAGAGCCAGCAGCACAGACGTAAAGGGGATAAGGAAGGCCAGATTTTTGCCCACAGACTGCTGGATGTAAGCAATACCCAAAAAGACCACAGTGGAATTGAGGTTGACCAACCAGTAGAACCTAAACAGAAATCCGACAGATATCCCACTCAATTCCTTCATATGTATACTGATCACAAATGTAACTTATGAGTAGATGGACGACTTATTTCCATCTACTCATAATTAGACACATCATTTTGTAGCCAGGTGGCAATTTGGTTGGACGATCGTTTGACAACAATTTTATGAATTGCCATGAAAGTTTGTACGGGCATTCATGGTCCCCAGAAGATGAGACATTTGCAGATTGTCTGGCTTTACATCTAGAGTCTCCATGAGGTTGACATTTTTGGTTTTTAGTGAACATGTTTGACAACCATTGAATGGATTGTCATGAAATTCCCTGAGTTTTAATAATGACGTTTGTCATCCTCCTCTAGCACCATCATTACAGTAGTTAATTTTGTCAAATTAGTGTCAAATTTACTTTCTACAGTTGTTGGACATTAAAGTTCTTGTGTGTTCTCCATACACAAGTTTCTTTGTCTCTCCATGCAGTATAACTGAACTGTAATGTCAATTAGTCATTATGAAATCTTCCTTAATAAAGCCGAAACGGATCGTAGTAACAATATCAATGCACAATTTGTAGTCTAACCAAGTGAATGAGGGTTTTCAGATGGCAAACCCACCCACCAGTTGAAGAAGGACAGGAGCTGGTGCTGATTGTAGCACTGCAGACTGTAGGCTCCCATGGGACAGAGGATGGCCCGGATGCCGCCGATGCCCAGTGCAGCAGCCAGAAGGCCGGAGTAGAACAAGATCTGCTGCTCCCGAGGTTCCAGCATGTGCGTCATGTGATGAGTATCAATGTAGAAATCTTCAAAAGGGAATGCCACCACGGGCAGCATGGCTGTGCCTAGCATGATGACAAGGAAAGGTACGTACTCATGGTATGTAGTTGTAGCTAGATTACAAACATGGTGCTCTTTGGATACTTTTATATAGACCTTAGTGTTTCTCTAATACTGTATCTGAAGTCTCTTTTATATAGACCTAGTGGTCCCTAATACTGTATCTGAAGTCTCTTTTATATAGACCTTAGTGGTCCCCTAATACTGTATCTGAAGTCTCTTTTATATAGACCTTAGTGGTCCCCTAATACTGTATCTGAAGTCTCTTTATATAGACCTTAGTGGTCCCTAATACTGTATCTGAAGTCTCTTTTATATAGACTTAGTGGTCCCCATAATACGTATCTGGAATGTTCTCTTTTACATAGAACCTTAGTGGTCCCCTAATACTGTATCTGAAGTTCCAAAATTAAGCCTTGGTGCAGAATTACAGCCACTAGAGCCAGTCCACAATGAGCTTTCCTTAGTATGTGCCATTTTGAGTCTGTATCTTTTGAGGAAGGGGGGGGGGGGGGGGGGGGGGGGGGGGGGAAGGTCAGGGCACACTCCCAGCATCCACCCTGACCAACTGTCAATTTGCTCATTTGAAAGCCATGATGTCTCTCTCTCATGGGTGGGCCAAATTCTCAGGGTGGGCAAAGCAGAGAAAGAGGAGGTAACCTTGCCCCTTATGACATCATAAGGGACGAGATTCCAGATTGCCCCATCTGAGCTTTCATTTTCTGCAGAGCAGGATACCCAGTGCTCGGTTTACACCTATCTCCATTTCTAGCCACTGGGGGGCCCTAGGCAGGCTGGGGGAACTCTTATTAATGTTTAAAAACCTCATAAAATGATATTTTCATGCCATGGGACCTTTAATACTTTTACTAACGCTGTTAAATTGACCTCACACTAATGGTTAAGATGTTCAAGCTTATATGTTGATTGTTCATGTCACATATTCAGATAAATATCCGGTCTTTTAAATTAGCAAATTTGACCCTACATTACAATGAATCTTACATCATGACATACAGTAAATACACTGTCCAAGATACTGTATCATTTACAAAATAAAAATAAAAAATAAGTCACATGGTCTTATCACAAATTTCAGAAAACAAGTATAAACCTTTAATTGTGTCTTACCAAAGAAATGAAGGAAAGCACACAAGTAGAGCACCTTGGTCCTTCCTAAGCAGGTCTCTGCAAACCACCCAACCAGAACGGGGGTCAGGGTGCTGGCTCCTATGAAGCACAAGTTGACTGTTGCAGCCAGGTAGTTATCATAGCCCAGCTTCACAGTGCAGAAGAGAATCATGTTGCATACAATCCCAAAGAAAGTGAACCTCTCAAACAGCTCCACAAGAAGAACGCAGATGATAACTTGGAGTTTCTTGCGGGACTTCCTCGGTGGATGTCCACGGTCTGGACGAGGGGCCTGGGAGGGTCGTCGCAGTCGGCCTCTGCCCTGTGGCAGTTTCTGAAGGTCTCCTGCTACCATACCACCTGACCAGCGAGCTGGCTGCTCCGTTGGCTGGATGTGTGTCAGTAATGGACGACGCAGAGCTCTGACTGAGCTCTCCTGCCCTTTCGAGCCAACGTCCAGGCCAGAGTTGGAATCCCTCACCCTCGTGTGACTCTGGACGCACGTACTGTAGTACCAGACACACCTAACCTGAATTCTGTGTGATGACCTTACTCAGAAATGTGGACGCCTCACAGGGATCTGACACATTATACAAAATTGTATCCTGTAGGGAGTGATGGATGGGAGCAATGTAGAGAACTATCCAGAAATATTTCTATAATTAGGCCTATTACCGGAAAGATGCACACGTGTTGTTATTTTCAAAGCCGAGGTACTTGAATTTTCTGCTACTTTATACTTGTACTACACTACATTTCACAGAAAAATATTGTAATTTTTGACTCCACTTTATTTGAAATATATAGTTACTTGTCAAATTGACCCGTTTCACTGTGTTTTATATCAGAAATATTAGATTTCCTTCAAACAAATTGCCCAATAATAAAATGGATGATTCCATACATCATTCTTCAGGTAAAACTGATGATCACTTTCATTGAATTTTTGGGGTGTTTTATTTAATCTTATAGAATTTGAATTCTTTTTTTTTTTTCTAATTGTTTCAAAACAGTATCCGGACTAAACTTTGACATCTACCCCTCTGTGATCCACTCAACATCCTCTGATCTTAACTATTAGTCAAAATAATTCATAATTTCTGCCTTGTTAACTTAAAAATTATGTATACTTTGATATAAATGAGGTTTATCGACCATTAATTCCAAGGACAAGTGTAAAACCTATTATTCAACCAGCTCAGGTTTTTAAAAAAGTGCCAAAAGCATGGAAAAAGTGACAAATAAATCAGAAAAAATGACAAAAACATCAGAAAAGCACAAAAATAATTAGATTTTGACCTAAAAGGGCAAGTTCATGGTTAACGGGAAGACAACACAAGGGTTAAGATAAATTATAATCAACAAATAAATTATGATGTTGCCTTTACATTAAGCTAACGGGCAGAATGTAAAGTCGTAAAGTAGCTCCACCTTTACCAGCTGCAATATAAAACTGATGCTCACACATAAATGCATCAATAATTATAAACATGAATGATGTAGCCCTTTGCAAATCAGGCTAAAATCTAAGTTGATGCATTACTATAGTTATATTATTATTCTGAAACAGGCCCTTCTGCATAATGAATACTTTTACCTTTGATACTTTAAGTCTATTTGATACTTATACTTCCGTACTTTTACTTTACTTAAAATTTGAATGCAGGCGAGCTTTTACATATTACTATGCTGTGGTATTGCTATTTTTACTTAACATTAATTTTACTTAAAATTTCCCCGTCGTGGGGTGAATAAAGTATGATCTAATCTAATCTAATCTAATTAACCCTCGTGTTGTCTTCCCGTCAACCATGAAACGTTATTATCACTTTTTCCAAAATTTTTGTCACCTTTCAATGTTGTGGGTGCTTTTTTTAAATGTTTTTTTTCCAAAGTTATTTGATATTTCTAATGTTGACATTTCCAGGTCTTATTTTGAAGGCCCATTTTTTGTGATAGAAAAACTGAAAACGGGTCAAAATTGGACCCGAGGACAACACGAGGGCTAAGTAAACAGTCCAAGTACTTCTCCCACCAACTTTAAATCCTGTTTATCTGAAACTAAATATCAACGTCATGGATATATTGATAATGAACAGCTCAAAGACACACAACGTTGCATAAACGGTGGGCTTTGGCAATAAGAGACATCAAACAAGACAAACAAGACAAGACAAGAAATTAATTTAGTGTAGCAGGTTATTACAAACACTCACAAAATGCCACATGGCTTTGTGAGAGCAGTGCTTCATTTTACGAGCTGGTTTTGGACCGCCCTCTGGTAATTAGACTGGTAATGTTAAGTGGGAATGAGACAGAGTGCATCATGGGCCAGGTTGACAACTGCTGCTGGATTAACAATACTGTTGTTACAGTGGTGTGTGTGTGTGTGTGTGTGTGTGTGGGGGGGGGGGGTAAACCACATCATACCATGGAAATACAAGAGTACTTTTTCACAAAACCTCAGGACAAAATCACTCATTTGTTACTTTAAAAAAAAAGCATGGTGTGACCAAAAATCTATTACTAATATCTATCATGAAATAAGATCAAAATAAGTTTACAAAATCTGCATAGGTATTTTTTAACCCCTGCAATCACTTAGTAAGTAAAGGTGGATTGTCTTCTAAATTCCCTTCTTCCTTTCTTTTACACAGAGGCTACATTTTACTTAGCGTCTCACAAGTTAGTAGAAAAATATGATTAGTGGCCTCGCTTATTAATTGAAACAAGAATGTTCTAAAAGGATTTATACACATTTTAAAAATGTAGCCTGTATTTTAGTAGAAATTCAGTTATAGCAGTCCTAATTGGTGGTAAAAATTGCAACCAAGTTGATAATAAGATTCAATATTCAAGAAAGCTTCATTGTAGTTTATTGTAATACTATTGTAATAGTACTACTATTATAAAACATAACAATAGGCCTACTAAATACAATCCAAATCAAAATATTGTCAGAGTGAATACAGAGTTATATTGCAAGAGTATGGTCTTTCGGTTGGGTCTTTACAGTATAATAGCCTAGATGTGGAAGTGTTGGATAATAGTTAAAATATAAAAATGCCCTTGGTCCCTTTTTATTTTCCCCTTTTTTACTTTGTCATAATTAGTTAGTATTATAATATTTAGTATAAAAATGAATTATAATACACACATGATTCAAAGACACTCAGTCATAACTCAACTGATAATGTGATAATAAAAAAACAAATTAGCCTAGCTACATGTTGAAGAGACAAACTAAGTAAGCGTCAAGCGTCACCATGGTTACAGAAGCGGCGTTCAGTTGAGCGTGGGGGCGTGGGGTATCATGGGGGAAAAAAGTTGTTTGCAAATCAGTTCCAGCGTCGGTAAAACAAAAACGAGCACAACGACGAGACTTTTCTTCACATTTACGCACAAAGGTAGGCTACGAAGTCTTCACATTTCGTTCAGAGATAGCAAGAAACCCTGCGCACATAGCTACACTGTGGAGTTAGCGAGCATAATACTTAGCAATAAGCGTGCGTTGCACATACTATTCAAGCTAAGTTAGCTAACGTTAGCTAGCTAGCGCTACACTAGCTAGCTGACGCTAGCTTTTAAGTTTCCTTTGAGTGCTAACGGTAGCCCCACTTTCGCTCGTTTTAACTGAAAGTGACTTTAACTGAAAGTTAAAACGAACTTTTGACATGAGCACCAGCTAGTTAGTTGTCTGTATTGTGTGTCACTAAAAAGCTGCATGAGTTCGTTTGACATTAGCTAGTTAACAGATAAAACTCACACATAACCGATGGGAAACATTGTGTTTTTCGAAGGAGACCTCCGCTAGCAATGTCTGGAGGAAGGATGCCCAACTGTCCTGCCTCAGCGTCCCAGGGCTTTAGCTCGACCCCTGTTAAAACAAGCCAGGGAAAGGACACATCCAAGGGCTTGGACGACGGCATCCTATCCGACGACGAAGACACGTTCTCTCTGCTTTCTCCCATCTATCATGACAGTTTTGACAGTGATGAAGACCTGGAGCCCAGCCCAGCTCAGCAGACTTCACCCAGGCAGAAAGACAACAACTCCAGCCTCAGCGTTTCACCAGTCAGGTACTGCTGAATATATATATATATACATATATATATATATATTATTATATATTATAATATTATATATATATACATACATATATACAGTGGGAAGAACAAGTATTTGTAACAGCGATTTTGCAGGTTTTCCTTCTTACAAAGCATGTAGAGGTCTAATTTTTATCATAGGCACACATCAACTGTGAGATACGTAATCTAAAACACAAATCCAGAAAATCACACTGTATGAATTTTAAATAATTAATTTAAATTGTATTGCATGACCTAAGTATTTCATCTCCTACCAACCAGTAAGAATTCCGGCTCTCACAGACCTGTTAGTTTTTCTTTAAGAAGGTCTCCTGTTCTCCACTCATTACCAGTGTGTGTGTTTGTGTGTGTTTGTGTGTGTGTGTGTGTGTGGTGTGTGTGTGTGTGTATATATACAGGTAAGAATATGAATATATACAGTATAAATTCTGAACTGAGTCAAAAGACCACAGACACGTGGTGTATCCAGAAAAGATGTAAGCATACAGTAGTATATATAGTGTATATATGTATGTGTGTATATATAAATATATATATAGTATGTATATTGATTGTACAACTTTTTTGTTCTAGATGTGAGCTACCAAGAACCCGGTCAGTGCAGATGGTGTATGCAGCTAGGGAGCCTGCAGGCTCACCTACTCTCAGTGCATGGGAAATGTGGCTGGTGAACAAAGCCAAGGAAGACCGTTTCAAATTGGAAAAACAAGCAGAGGAGGCAAGCCACAGTTTATCATAATTTATATCACTAAAGCAGTTGTTACTTTCCTAACATCCCTTTTTTGCATGTTTCTATATGAATATTCTTAGTTCCCCAGCTTATTTCCAAATCATTGTAATCCAAACATACTTTTTTTTTTAATACCCCTTTAATTAGGAGCGGTTACGGAAGGAAAAAAAAGAACAAGAAGAAAGGGAGCGGGAACAGAAAAAGATTGTCATGGAAGAAAAGATCCAAGAATGGCTCAGGATTAAAAGAGAACAGGTAGAACCAAGTAAAACCACACAAAGCACCATAGCAGATTGGCTGGCTGTCATTTGTCAGAGTTTTGTTTAATCACACAGTAATGCTGCACTATCCGATGCTGACACGTCTGCCGTTTGTTTTTCTTCTTGCAATCCAAGGAGAAGCACGAGCAGTTTGTAAAACTGAGCAAAGAGGAGGAGGAGATACAGAGACAGCTGGAGAAACAGAGGGAGATTGAACAGAAAGCTCAACAAAAGTATAAAGACTGGCTGCAAAAGAAGAACCAAGAAAAAATAGAAATGGAAAAGAAGGAAAAAGTAGTGTGGATCTTTTCTATAAGTTATTCTGCTTTCAATGAAAAGGTTTTGATTGAAATGTTATCTTATTAATGACGAGCAGAAACGGACAGATTCTGATAGATGTCTATTTTTTCTTGACAGGAGAAAGCTGTCCTGAAGGAGGAGCAGGAGAAAGAACGCCACAAGAGGGCCGAGCAGAAGTTTAATGAGTGGCTGGCAAAAGCTAATGAAAGAAGCAGAGCGAGTCCAAAATCACCTTTCTACCCAACAAGTAAGGGCATTCACTCATATTGGAATTATCAATTTTGGACTGACTGACACAATATTTTATTGATAAAAAAAAAACTATTATAGATAGATAGATAGATACATAGATATATATTTACTGATCCAAAAAAAGGGGAAATTATGGTGTTAAGCAGCAAAATTAGTCACACAACACAGAAAATAATGTAATAAATAAATATAAATGAATACTAGGATGCAATACACATACATACATACTGTACATTATACTGTACATGAAATATACATAAAATAATTATAGGAATAAAATATAAGAACTATTTGAATACATACAGGATGAGAATACAAAATGTGCAACTGCTTAAATAGTATGCTAAAATGTTAATAAACCAGTTGTGCAGGATGCACTTGGTGCAGTATTGTGGTGTCTCGGAGTCTTATCTAGCACCCAGGGGTGACGTGTTAAAGAGTTTTATTGCCTGTGGTAGGAATGATTTTAATATAACTGCTTTCATGTTGGTTTTAAACTTCATCAAATGGGATGTAGCTCAGTTTAAGTTGCCTAGCTGATATTTGTTACATGTACCAGTATCACATTGCTTTGATTTCTTCCAGGTCCCTATGACAAATCCTACCCATCACCCAGCTTCTGCAATCCAATCCCCTGGAAGCCTATTCCCGTCCCTCCTCCAGAAACATCACTGAATAAGACACCTGGCAAGAAAACAACAAAGATTCCAACAAACCACCAACGGAAATGTCAACAAAGCCCCAGCACTGCTTTTAGACTGAGAAACTCTGCAAGGGCAGCGCCGTCGCTGCAGAAGAGATGACAAAGCAGACCGACATCTGTGACTGATATGGTAGCTTAGTTCCGGCTCAAATATGATTTCATCACCGCTCATCCAGCCCACCACAGCTTCTTAACTGACACTGTCACAAAAGAATTTCTGTTCTCTAAGTGGTAATGAAGCTTAGCTACTATCTACATTTTGGTTTGTTATATGTAGTACACCGGAGCAATTTTGTAATAATGCAGTAGCTCAGATTGGTTTGTACGTAAGGATGTCTGAATGTTTAGGATTTTTACAAGATTTTACAAATATGTTTGATTTGTTATAGACATTTATAATCCTTGAGTTTATTTTGTTTTATCCTGTATATTTGCTTATTAGATAAAAGAGGTATTATCAAAGTTCTTTTTCACTGTTGTCCTTGTCATATTTGTTCCATCACTAAATGTCAACATGTCAACAAAACCACATTACATTACATTTATTAAGACATCAACCACACAACAGAAGGTGGCTGGTGGTCACAGCCAAAGATAGACCCAGCTTGGTCAACTGCCACTCACACTCACACTCACACATTGTTCTGTGTCCAGCTGTGCCTTGTTCTTCTGTGGGCTGAGATGACGACAGAAGAAGTGAGGGGGTGGAGAGAGAGAGAGAGAGAGAGACTGATTCTGATTCAGAGCAGTATGCTCATTCTGTGTTAACATCTCGCTGTGATATCAATGTATGCAGCCTGAGGTAAAACAATTTCAATTAACATTGATGTCAGCTTATCCTATCTTGAACTACATCCTTTCAATGTGTCTTTTGTGTATTGTTTGTGCATATGCTTCGCTTACTGTAACCCCTTTCTGTTGTTGAATGCTGTGGAATGTGTTATTTGACAGTGGTCAGCGAGGGGGCTAATATTGTTGAGCATTTTTGAAAGTAAAAACACTAGGGTCCAAAGAACAGCTTTAAGACAAATGCCAAGTGTTTACATTCTGTCAGAAGTTAAATTGCAGGAGCGGTTTAAGCTGTTTGCTCAGGGGTGTTTGCACACCGAGTTTTGTAAGAAAACCATAAGATATACAGTTCTGTTCAAAGTCAGCCTCCAGCACTTTGGCTATCTGTGTACTTCTAAACTGTTCTAACTAAAACGGTTAGTTACAAAACAAGCTAGCGCTCAATATGTCTAAATCAATCTAACCCTATCATCTACAATATTATGCCTGAGCCAGTACTTTTGAAAAGGACCAATGTTACTGGTCTTGAGTTTTTATTTCTGCCTATTCTAGGCATTGTGACCTGAGCCTGATAGAAAACCAATATCCCAAGATGCAGTGGTGCAGGTGGGCTGGCAGTTGGAGATCACACCTACCAGTTCAGGTAGGAGGCGTGTCTATAATGTAGAATGGGAGGGAGCAGCGTAGAGGGCAGAAAGGGAGTCTAAAGGGCAGCAATGAAGACTTTACTTTTGTTTAAGACTTCAAGAATGGGTCCGATAGAGTAGCATGGACACGGAAACAAGCACAGGATGAGGAAACTTTGGATGCTGACTTTTAATTCAAGGAAAAAAGGAATTTGAATCCTCTGCTATGGGATAATTAAGTTCATTTAGTTTTTTTCTGAGTAGAGGTTGGGAGTAAGGTTAAATATGACAGAGTTAAGCAGGATGTTGGAATAAAAACTGGATTTACAAGTGAGATTATTCAGTTTTATTGTATTTTAATCTGGAGCCACATGAACTGTTATACTACAGCTGTTATAAACCTGATGTGACTTTTAGTGACAAGTTTGTGACTGTTGTTTCTGTAAATAGTTTTTTTTCTATTGACACAACTTGGAAGGAACAAGTTCTGTTGCATTGAGGCACGGAGGTCTCGGATCAAGCGTTTTGGCCTCTGTTTTTGTTTTTTTGTGCGTGTGTACTGTACATTCCTCCCTTCACCATGCAGTCTGCAGGGCCAGAGATTGAGGACTCTTTCGACTTTCTTTTCAAAATCATCCTGGTTGGGGACTCGGATGTGGGGAAGACCTGCGTGGTCCAGAGCTTCAAGTCTGGCATATTCATCGAGAAGCAGCAGAACACCATCGGGGTCGACTTTACTGTTCGCACCCTGGACATTGATGGCAGAAAGGTGAAGGTAGGTGACATGCATTCCGCTCTTTTTTCAATGTCTTTTTGATTTATTTAGAACTTTTTATAAAACAGTCAAATATCACAGCTTCTAATGCAATACATAAAGAATCAGTATTTATATATATATTTTATATCTGAACAAAAACATGGATATGTGAGATGTGTCAGTGTACTTACCCTTAAAGTAAATATTCCCTTTGCTTGTTAAAGTCTTCCTCTAGAGAAAGAGGTGTGGCTGACTGCTTTCTTCAAATGATATAATCCTTATTAGCTTTCTGGGTGTGTTCATTTTTGAACTCCATGGGTGTCATTTTATGCTAATCAGTTCGTAGGTGTGTGCGCAATTGTGTTTGAAAAATGACTGATCCCTTTCAGAGTTCACGGCATGTCTGAAGAACTTATACAGTATGTTGTGAAGATATCCAACACACACATTTTGTAACCATTTAAGTTATTATGGGTTGTGTTATTGCAGATGCAGGTGTGGGACACGGCAGGTCAGGAACGTTTCCGCACCATAACTCAGAGCTACTACCGCAGTGCCCACGGCGCCATGGTGGCCTATGACATCACACGCCGCACCACATTTGAATCGGTTCCCCACTGGATCAGGGAGGTGGAGCAGTTTGGCGCTGCCAGCGTGGTGCTGATTCTCATTGGTAATTAAAGATGAGTTTTGGGGGCATTTTCAGGCCTTTATTTCCACAGGACCGATGAAGACATGAAAGAGAGAAGGGGAATGACATGCGGCAAAGGGCCGCGGGTCGGAGTCAAACCCACTGCCGCTACATCAAGGAATAAACCCCTATATAGAAGTATGTGCGCCTGCTCTACCAACTGAGCTAACCTGGCACATAAGTTGTTTTTTGTGGGTCAGTAAACCACCCAAAATATTCCCAGACTTTGTACTGTTGGTCGGGAAAAAAATCAAGCAATATCAATACATCACACTGGGATCTGTTAAATATAATAATGTCTAACAATTTAGCGATAGAGATTGATGATATATTTTGCACTTCCCGCTCTGCTTTCCTTGCAGGTAACAAGTCCGACCTCCAAGCTCAGCGGCAGGTGTTGTTCGAGGATGCGTGCACTCTGGCGGAAAACAACGGCGTGCTGGCTGCCCTGGAAACCTCCGCCAAGGAGGCCCAGAACGTGGAGGCGGCCTTCATCCTCATGGCCCGGGAGCTGCTGGCGCGCAATGGCATGACCACCATCGACGAGATTTCCCAAGACTCGCCTCAATTAATGTTGAGTAACAGCACCCACCCGGTTTACGGCACCGCGTCTGCAGATAAAAAGTGTGGGTGCTGAGCAGGCTGGAGCAGGGATGTGGTATTTTAGACTTCAAAAATAGTGTTCACAGTTTAAGAGAAACTACATATATGTGTTGTGTTGTTTGTGTGTGTGTGTGTGTGAAGTTTTGTACATATTTTTGACTTTTATTATTTATACAGTTTGTAGAATCAGTAACACAGGTTTGAAATGGTGGGTGCTTATTAAACATATTTTGTATTATTCTTCTGAGGATAACCTTTGCTGAATGTGACTCTAATATTACAAAACACATTGATGCTGGAGGACAGAATGTTCTCACTTGACAAGCAACTTTTTGTGTCTTTCATCATTTTTTATTTTTTATTTCATTCAGTATGACCTTTTTTAGTACTGCACATTACTGGAGTTCCACAGTTTTGACCTACAATTTAAGTCACTTGCAAATCATACTGTGTTACACCTGTCAGTTCCAAATATTACAAACCAGCACATGCTCAACTGTGCAACTGCTGCAACTGTTTCTACGTCTGTTCTCCCACAAACGTCTTCTATTACAGACATTTAAATCAACCATCTATACATGTTTTTGTATTTAACCATTTGACAAAACAATAGCACTTTTTAATCTATCTTTTCCCACAAAATAAGAAAAATGACAGTACTCTTAATTGAGGCTAAACTCAAAACTGATGAGGTACTAATGAAACCTTGCAACATGATGTCAACATTAGTGGTTATGCATTCACCCTATTTAAAAAAAACAAAAACAATCTGAAATGTGATAGCAGTCAAAACAAACAGCAGACATGGTCCAGTTAGGACCTGGTGGGGGGTGCATATTTGGGAAGGCAAGATGACCCAGTTATGTAGACGATCGAGCAAAGAATAAAATCCATCTTGTCATGTCACAGATGAACCAGCACATGGGTCTTTATTCAGTTTAAGGTGTTAACTACGTTTGGACAATGTCTCTCACCCATGAACTTACAGATACTAGAAATAAAAGGCTGAGTGTAGTAAAAATACATCTAACTCAATACAGAGACTTCTTAACAATCCATGTGTGTTAAAGGTGCTCTAATGGCGTTTTTCCACTGAATGGTACCTCCTCAACTCTACTTGCCTTTTTTGGTTTTCCATTACAAAACAAAGTCCCTGGTACCTGCTAACAGGTACTTCTTAGAAACTAAATGTGTCTTCTGGCAAACAGCCACATGCCGAGAATCAAAAACAACACACCTCTGACGTTCTGTGTGTGCGTGTCGCGTTAGGTCACGGCAGTTCCTTGCTATGACGACCAGCCACGGCTCGCCTCACGCATGACGCGCACTAATCTGCAATGGAGAAAGGAGGACGGGGCACCGCGGGCAGGTCGAGCAGGTCCCATTAAATGGAAAAACACCAAGGATGAACACAAACCAGCTCGCTCGCCCTCCCTTCTTCATCCAGTCACCTCCCTCCCTTCCGTTCTTAGCACACTAACCCCCCCACCCATCCCACACCCAAAATCTTCTTGTCGGTTATTGGCAGGAACGTTTGGAACACTGTGTTACGCTTCGTGTGCAGGTGGCACAGTTTTGTTTTGTAGAAACGGGCGTCTACCAGAGACGCCATTTGTACAGTGTGTTCTGGAAAGACAGGCAGTAGCAGATAGTGAGGGGATTGTTTTTTTACAGTGTTTCTGGGGACAGGCAGCTAGCAGATAGTGAGGAGATGTTTGATATATGTGACAAAAAATGTTGTAGCGTAAAAAACGTGTGATAGCGCTTAGTGCACCTTTAAACAAGAGAAAGCAGACTGTAGATTGTGTCGCACAAAGGCAAGAAAGGACACTTCCCCCACTTGATAAACTTGGCTTCTTATTATTAGTGTTAAAACTACATATTGTTTTTTGCAGCTGATTCTATGGCACTTTATTACAAATCTCTAAGAACAAGCCCCTGAAACAGCTACATCAGTGGCATCGATTAGAAAATAAACTCATCAAGCTTCTGTAACTACCGGTTAATGATCGTTAGAGCTGTTTAATGGACGGCTGGGGGATGAAGCCGGAGTTTGAGAGCCACTTACCGTCCTACTCTAGAGGCCAGCCTTCTTGTTGAAACACCAGCTCCACCGCCTCCTTCACATCCTCCACCACGAAGGACGGCTGCGTGAGGCTGGGGTCAAAGCGGAAGTCCCTGTGACCGTGGAAGATGTGCTGCTCGGTGACAGTGTGCGCTGGGTCCGAGGGCAGCTCCTGCTGGTCTCTGCTGTACACCCCTGTGCACACCAGGATGGAGCTGCAGCCCTCGGGGAGGTCCTCCTCCGCCCCATACTCAGCCGTCGCTCCTCCTAGTTCGGCTGATGTCATTTTTGGCGCGACAGCAGCTTCTGCCGAGGGATCTACACCTCCTCCGCGACTCTTAGCCTGCATCTGGGCCTTGGTGCGCTGAGAAGCCTGAAGGTAGTGGTTGTAGAGGTTGGCGCCGTATACGTCAGCCATGGGGTTATCACTATAAAAAGAGATGAAGTGTCAACACATTAAAATGGGCTTTTATTTCAAAGTTTCAAAGGACAATTCTTGAGCGACAAGACCTCACTCACCCTATAGCATACAGCCTCTTCACAGGTGTGGTCCAGCCAAGTCTCTCAGCCTGCTGTCTAATCAGCAGCTCAGCGTAGTTGTAAGTCACCACACTGGGTTTGCCGATCAGAGCCTCGTACTTCAGCTCATAGCCAGTGACCTTCTTAAAGAGGCTCTCTAAGCTCACCAGGAACATACCGTGACCAAACCTATGAGACAGGGACATTCAGTATAATAGATACACATACAATAAAATGGGAAACTACAGTGTTACAACAGCAAAATCAGTCACACAGCACAAAATATAAATATAAAGGAAATACTAGGATACAATATATATATACATACATACTGTACATACAATATACATGAAATAATAATGGGATAAAATACAAGAACAAATATTTGAATATATAGTTGGGAATATAAAAATGTAAATACAAAACACTGTGGTAAAGTGACATACACAACCTTTGATAATGTTGCTGGGTGTGATATATACGTTCTAATGTGTGTATTCTTTTAAGCCCTCATGTGCCAACACACACACACACCACACCACACACCACACCACACACACCAAAACAAACAAACACACACACACACACACACACACACACACCCCAAAACACACACAAAACACAAACACACACCCCACACACACACACACAGTACCTGGGATTCTTTGCCTCGGCCATCCACAGCAGGTCCATGTTACAGGCCAGGACTGGGATGTGAGGGTACCGCATGGAACTCCAGGCATGTCTGGGCTCCATTTGTCAGGAAACACATCAAGGATAAGCTGGAGGTTGGTCTCCCATCTGATTGGTTCACCAAATAAGATGACAGCTGTAGGGACAGACAGGTAAAGACGGAAATAACATAAAAGACAGCCATACCTGTGTTCTTTATAAACTGTTAATCAATTCTTAAGCATTACACTTATCGTTACAATAGTGACTATGTGAGGAAACATACCGTCTATCGGCCATAAGCCTTTGGTGGGGGGAATCTGTGAGACATTATACACAATTGGTTATGACTCGTCCGTAACTGAACATAAACAGGCTTCATTATTTATACTACTTACACTGTCTTTGGGCCTTCTGTTGTGATCTACGACATCCAGAAGAGGATATGCTTCCCTGAGCATGTCTACAGTAACAACATTCTGAAAGCCCAGGCTGAAGGTAGGTTAAAGTTAAACAAAGGTGTGGAAAGGTTACAGCAAAACACATATGAAGACAATATGTCTGTCAGACAAAAGAATCACAATGGGGATTGGTTTCATTCTATTATTTGTTTCCTAGGGTATAACTTTCCATATATATAGAGTGGCAGGAGTTAGCTCATTCATTGTCTCCCCTGCGCTTTGTGACCAAGGTGGGAAATCTTTACTAGGAAGAGTTAACCCTCTCCTTGATTTCATGTTGTTTATGGAGAAGGAGAACCAGGAAATGAGTCGGGGGATTGCAACACTACCTAGCCACGGCCGAGAAGCACAGAAGAAGATTAGGGCCACGGGTGAAAATGTATTTGAGTTCTGACTTTAATCTCAGAATTCTGACTTTTAACTCAGATTCTGACTTCATTATCAGACTTCTGACTTTAATCTCAGAATTCGGAGTTTAAAGTCATAATTCTGTGAATAAAGTCATAATTCTGAGTTCACGCTGCAATGTATACATTTTTTCTAAAGATGCATGTCAGGCTACGGCGCAGGGTCTGGCGTAGACGCAGAGGAGTCTGCGGGGGGGGGGGGGTACGACGTTGATTTGACGCAGAAGCATAAAACGGCCTTTAGTCCCTTTGGGGTGGACTTTGGGCTTTTTCACTTTGTAAACCTATAACATGCACAAAAAGATATATAATATATACTGTATAACAATGAAGAAAAGGGGAAAAGCCAAAAAGCATAATATGAGCACTTTAAATGAATGACATACCACACATAAGAAAAAGAAAAAAATACTCCCGCCAATCCCGAATGGTAAATAAATTTAAAGCAGGAATTCGTAAAAAGAACCTCACTGAGACGTCAGGCAGCAAAGGGAACAAAGATTGAATGCTGATAACAAAGTGGGAAATTAACAAAAATGCACCGAATAAACAGAACACACACACTTTTAAGTTCCACATCCAGAGGGGTTGCAGAAACTCGCAGCCCCTGATTTAAGACAGGATACTTGTGAGCGACCTCCTCCACGGGACCCTGTCCCGACACCAGCACACGCATTTTGTGGAACTGGGTAAACATTCGCAAAGGACTGTGGGACAGCATCACCTGGTCTGGAGAAACCTGAGAATAAAGACTGATGTCAAGAGCAAAAAAAATCCACACATGACAGGAAGACACTTAACTATGATTTCATGATGATATAAGTGTTCAGTTTACCTCCACCTCGAGCAGATGTGACAGATGCTCAGCTTTGGCCTGCCTCATGCAGTTCCCAGCATTGGTGACAAACACCACAGGCACCTTGTATTTCCCTTTGCGGTCCACCAGGTCCTTGAAGCACTGCTTGGCTGCAGGGATCGGGGTCCTGCCCCGCACCAGCACCCCATCAATGTCAAAGAGGAGCCCGAAGGAGCCGGAGCCCTGAAAAGGAAGATGAGAGTGGAGGCATTTGTTGTTCATTAACTTGCTGTGACAGTATACGCTGAGCCCTCGTCATAATCTCGTGAGACTTTGCTCCCATAGTATGTAACTTCCACACCACAGTTTTACCGGAGTTGATAACTCATTGATGAGTGAACTGGATAAATAAGACAGTAATAACTGAGGTTGTAAATGTGTGCGCCACACACCACAGTAATAATAAATACTCCGCGTGCGCTGTCATTAACGTTAGCTTCAACGTGGCGTTCACTTCTTTCCTCGCGTTACATTTCTTTTTTCAAAGTAACGCTACAACCAGCTATGACAGTTTTTTGTCTTTTAACATGTTAAAAGCCAAAAAAAGTGCATGCCGTTTTTTTTAAAGTTTCAATAAAGTGTGCAAAGAAACACCTACTTACATGGCTGTAATTTCGTGAGGTCGAAGACGAGGTGTTTACTTGTTTTGCTGCTGCCTCACAGCTTGATTTCAGTAGCTGCCAACCGGTTTTCAAAGACCGTATTCTCTGCATTTCTCCGGCCACTTGTGTGTAAAAGGCGGCGGATAAACAAGAGCTAAGCTAGCTTTAGCTGAGCTAACGGTAACTGTCTACTTACGGCTGAAAAAATGGGTCATGGTATTTCAGTGGGTCAATACTGAACTCTGCGCTATCTCCTCATTGCTGCCAGTGACTTAGCTGCCATTCAGTCCACAAAACAGCAACCTCTAATGACAATGAATGAGCATGCGCACAACCGGTTGTCCAACGGAAACACTGTACATGTACAGCTTGTTTTATGATTGGAGTTTATGTAGAAATGAAAGTGAATCACCCACTTTACAATTGAAACTTAACTGCAAAATTACATGCAAACCACAATTTAGACTTTTTGTAAGATGTCACCATACAGTTTTGAGTGTAATGTAGTAATATTAATAAAGTAATAAAGTCATGTGACATTTATTTTTATTGTAAATGTGACATAATTCGGGATTGTTCTTTTATTAATTAACAAAACAAGATGTCTTTATGTATATTTCTAAGATTAGTTTACTAGGACAATATATATTTGATAAACTCTAAAACTTTCACAAATGTTTCTACATTTGTGAACATACTAGAAGAAGAGATACTTTTTTGACCCCTAGGGGGCAAATTATATATAATATAATATATCTATATATATAGGCCGGAAATGCATGCACACGTGCACAAACAGAAACACATGCACTAATGGACAGCCCATTTGAGGCTCACCAAGCAGTTGGGGGGGGTTCTGTGCTTGCTCAAGGGCACCTCAGCAGTGCCCAGAAGGTTAACTGGCAACTCTCTAGCTACAAGTCCACAATCCATACTCTGTCCGTCAGAGATGGGAAGTAACGGAGTACAAATACTTCGTTACTGTACTCAAGTAGATTTTTCTGATATTTTTACTTTACTTTACTACTTATTTTTGTGGCGACTTTTTACTTCTACTCCTTACATTTTAACACAAATATCGGTACTTTCTACTCCTTACATTTTACAAAATTGGCTCGTTACTTTAGTTTTGTACAAGTGGTCGTCTTATCGGAGAATAGCGCGGACACGCGCCACACACCGCGAGCGGGTGCGCGCGCCACACGGAGAAAAAAGTGAGAGAAAAGAAAAAGAGACAAGCTGTCCGGAGGATAACCAGCTGAGATTGTGTGTGTGAGTCTTTGAGAACTGTAAGTTGTATAACTCATGTTGTCAGTTCACTTAAGCCTGTTACTGGACTATAGTTCTTGCACATTTAAAGTAAGTTAGCTAGTGGGTTTGGTGTGCTCTTCACCTGTTAGCTCGTGGTTTTGGTGTGGTCTTCACATGTTAGCTGGGTTACACGTTGGTCTTCATGAAGCATCAACACTTTCACCAGCTCTATTCGCATGAGTTTTTTTTTTTTTTTTTTTTTTTACCAAACTTCAGATTCTGTAATTCAATTGACAAGTGGATGGAACCTTAGCTAGAGAGAAGTTGTCTCCGTCTGTTTTAACAGATACACCTGGGGCCAAGTTGGAAACCAGAATCAGCTTTCCAGTCCTAATCTAGTCCTCAACTTTCACATCATTTCACTGGAGTTTTTGTTATTATTGTTTATGTCATCAATACCATATTCAATCTAAATGGATGGGAATATATCTACTGTACGTTGCATTTGACGCACGACTAAGATAACTCAACAGATTCAGCATTCATTCACAGTAAATCATTGAGGCTGATGGCGCTAACGTTAGCACATAGTAGTATGGATGGCGCTAACGTTAGCACATAGTAGTATGGATGGCGCTAACGTTAGCACATAGTAGTATGGATGGCAACATGATTGAAAATGAAGAAAAAAGGGCAGACAAGCAGCAATACATTCCATCATCCTCGACCTTATCTGAAAGAGATGTAAACAGTAGGCATCAAGAAAGACTCCTGGCCAATGTGCTGGGGAACTTCCTCATTAATGTCAGTTTGTTTATTCATATTTAATCCTTATTTTCTTTCAGAAGCCATATTTGAGCACACGCACATACATGTAGATTCATTTACATGTTAGGGGGGAGATTAAAAATAGAAACTGGATCTGTGAATTCTTACAGATAACAACTGAATTCATATCTTGCTAATGAGTCAGAATCTTATTAACCTGGAGTCCCAGTGTCTGTCATAATAATAATCATATATGTTATGTTTTAGGCCTATTGGCAGACATCCATTTAAAATGTAGCCATTGCCATATAAAGACGTACCCTCCATGTCCACTGAAGTTCCTCAGCGTCTCTCTAGTAACATTTGTGTGCTCCAGGTAGCTTTGCAAAAAATATTGTTGTCATTCTAAGGCTACTTTTACTTTTATACTTTAAGTAAATTTCCAAGCCTGTACTTTGTTACTTTTACTTGAGTAAAGAAGTTTAATCAGTACTTTGACTTTTACCAGAGTATTTTTTAACACAAGTATCTGTACTTCTACTTAAGTACGGAAAGTGAGTACTTTTCCCATCTCTGCTGTCCGTACAGGGACTTGAAGTGGACCTGACTCCCAAGCCAAGTCCCTGTGGACTGAGCAACCTCTGGCCAGAAGGGCCACCCAACTTAATTTAATCAGCTTTGATTGTTAGGTAATAAATGTATAGGTAACACACGTAATTACTTGTAGTTAGTACCATGAAGGGAAATTGTAACTGGAGCGGTAATAAGTATTTACTAGACATCCTAATTAGTGATCATTAAATTAAGCATGTAGATGCTTGTTTAAGGGGTCCTGCCTAGTATTGTGCACACTGTCAGGGATTAGTGAGACACTTGAATAGAACAGATCCATTGTTAATATTATTATTAGTAACACCTGTGCTTTTCCTGCAATGACAACTCCAGATGTTGGCTGTGAAGAAGCATATGGCTGTGTGCAGTAGTCATTTGGCAAAGAACTGTGGGTGCTCATTAATTAAAAATCACTGTAGCAAAACATTTTTATTAATCCAAAGTACAAAATAGAAATAACATTCACTCTAAGTTTCAGAAATAAGTAACACAAACATACACGACTGAGTTAAACCTCACATAGATTGTCTTCTATGGCAGACACTGTAGACACCACAGTCCAGTCCTCAGCTAAATCTCAGCTCGTTTTCCAGTCCATAGATCTTAGCCTTCAGTGCCATCAGCTCCCCCTGAACCTTCTTTGTCCTGCCGTTGGTCTGACGTACCTCATGCAGAATGGCTAAGTCCTGGTTGGGCCCGATATTTAGAGTAGCCTGAAACAGTGGATACGTGTAGACCAGTTTAACAGGATAAATGCAACTAAACTTCATCAGCAGTATGCAAGGCTGGAGGCGACAATTATGAAATAACTTAATTTTCTGTTGACACCATATTTTCTGTGTTCATGATTTAAAAATTGAGCTCAAAACCCCCTTGTTGTTGTGGCGAAATCACAAAATAATTTACACCTGATTAAGACACAAGTCGACCAGCCTTTTTACCTTGAGGAGTTGTTTTTCTACATCTTTGAACTTCTGTCTGAGATGCTTCAGGTCTGTCTTGAAGCCCTCCACCTCCATGGTCCTCCTCTTCTCCAGCGCTTCATAACGCTGAGTCATCAGCTGAAGACGCTTGGCCATTTTGTCTGAACGATCCTGCACACATCAAGATTGAGGTAAGACAAAAATATCAGCAACAAGAAACTTGGGGATGCCATCAAATGTGAACAATCGATTAGAGACGTGTATGAGGATTTTTACAGACATGAGCATCGGTCCAACCCTTGTACCTTAAATATTTCCCTGCCCACGTCCCCTTCCTCTCGGATTTGGGACAGTTCTGTCTCCAGTGTAATACACTGCTCCCTGTACATCTCTGCCAGCCGATGTGCTTGCTTCAGATCCTCCTGCATTGCCTAATGACAAAGATTATTTGAAATAAGGTAAAAACTCTAACAGACACCCCAAAACAACAAGAGCTTTGATATTTACATTTATTTACAAAAGGGATAAGTTAGCAGGGAACATTTATTTTTTCCCCCCCTTTATTATAGTTGATAGACATGAAAGGGAGATGGGGGGTGACATGCAGCAAAGGGCCACAGGTCAGATTTGAACCCAGGCTGCTGCAGGACTCAGCCAACATGGGACGGATGCCCTTACTGGGTGAGTTAGAGGCCATCACAGGGAAATTTTCTTTTAAAGTTTTTCTTTTAGAAAAATAAATAAACAAAAAACAAGTTTTACTTTTAGCTCCTCCTTGTGTGCGTGCTGTGACTCTGGCTGAGGCCGGGGGAGGAGCAGGGCTGTGCTGCTGCTGGGCTGCCACGCTCGGCCCAGCTCGGCACCGGCGGACCCAGTCTTCCTCAGGCGGTTGTGGCAGGAGTCCAGCTCCCTCAGCAGCCGGTCCTTCTCCACCATCCAGCTCTTCTCATGAGCCCGTGTGTCAAACTTCAGCTGTAAGAAATCTCTGGTGCTCTCATACAGAAGGTTTTGGGTTCGCTCGAGCCTGAGGCGTCAAACGCAAGAGAAGGTGCGAGTTATACATTGAAATAAGGTGTAAATGTATTCGTTATCATTCAAACTTGATGAGTATAATTCAAGAAAGAGGAAAAGCAAAGCCACGAACAGTGGTTCACAAAAGAAGTGCATCATTCCTAAAATATACTCGGCTGAAAGTAGTAAAGTAGTGGTGAATGAATTTAAAAAAAAAGCAGACCCACTTGTCAGTCAGAGCTGCGATTCGCTCCTGATCTCTCTGCCACTGTGCCTGTGCCTCCTCTGCTTTGATCCGTCGATCGTCCAGCAGAGACTCTACCTGCTCTTTAGCCAGACGGGTCTGTTCCTCCATCTGAGCCTGCAGAGCCTCCACCTGGAAACATTAGGCCACAAAAATAAGAGCTTGGTAAACTCACACCAAAACCGTGGAGACAGCAATAGGGAAAAAAGTTTCAGTCGCTTGTTATAAAACAAGACACACCTTTATTACTACCCAGCGGGGAAACTCGGTTGTGGCAGCAGTACAATAGAAACAACAAGTAACTCATCTGTATTAATTAAACTTATGTAAGTATAGAAAGTTAAAATAGAAAATAATAAACAAAAGCATTAACTATAAAAGAGCATTTGGACAGTATACGGTGCAGTGGTGTAATAATATATTATTGAATATAATATAATATATAATATAGCATGTAGTATAGCAGAACAATATAACAGTGTACAGTAGACAATAGTATAGCGCAGCAATATAACATAGTATATAGTATAACTTAGTGTATGATATGATCACTCTCTGACTCTGTGGCAGAAACCTCCCGTTTGGACTACTAAAATGGAGTCCTGTCTGGGGTCCCAAGCAAAACCTTAGACAGGCTTCAGTATATCCAAAACTCTGCCGCCAGGGTCCTCTCCCACACCAAGACCTGGCAGCACATCAACCCGAACCTCATCCATCGTCACTGGCTCCCAATTAAGTCCCGCATCACATATAAAATCCTCCTTCTCACATACAGACCCCTCCATGCCCTGGCCCCACAGTACCTCTCTCCAACTTCCTCCATCCATACACCCCACCCAGAAACCTGCGGTCCTCAGACGCTGGCCTGCTCTCCGTTCCCCATTCATTAGTGTTTCCTATCCCTCTGGAACACCCTCCCTGTAGATATCCGCAATGCTACATCCCTGGCCATATTTAAAAAATAAAATCCTGAAACACCACCTGTTTATCACAGCCTACATCCTCCTTTAGCCAAGGCACAGTAATTGTGTAAGGTGTCCTTGGGTTTCTTGAAAGGCGCTATTTAAATAAAAGTTATTATTATATGTATAACATAGAATAGAATACCAATATATAATATAGACCTACCTGTAGTAACAAGGTCTGGTTATCGTTCTTGTACTGTTCCAGGCTCTCTCCATTTACCCCGTCTGCAGATTTGGTTTTCCTGCTACTCTCTGCTTGAACAGACATGAAATCAGAACAGCAGAGTCTGCTTCCTGTGTTTGAGTTTCACTGAACAGAAAATATTACAAGATCAACTACTGTTCGTATAACAGGTTTGTAAAGAACACAACAGTTGAGAATCATATTGATAATCATATTTATATCTTTAAGTTAGTAGACAAAATCTCAGTAATATTAAATTAAGACTTAATTAGTTGCAAACCTTTCCTGGTCGCGGCAGGTCTAAACTTTGTCGGTCTGAGATTGAGATTTTCCTCCACTCTAGACTCGGCGTTCCTCTGTGTGACAGTGACCTGAAACATAGTCATCACATGTTCCAGTCTTCAAAACAGTGATTTTCTCTTTGCCTTTTTTTGCTAGCACAATCGGAATTGACAGTAATGAGGTATAATAAAAAAATTGTAATACACGTTTTTTTTTTGTTAATCCACAAACAAAAGAACAATTGTATTGAAATTGACATAGATGTGACTGTGCATGAAAAGGTTTTTGTAGACATCTTGAGCTGCTGATGGAGCTAGAGCTAAAATCACATGGTCAGGTAAGCAGCAACCAGAAAACAATAAATTCCAATTTATATGCTCTCTCACAGCATATTTTATTGTCAGAAATAACAAGTGATAAGCCTGTCAGCTTATTTGTAGAACAAAAATGTGTTTTAAAATGCAGGAAATGACATTGTAATGATTTGATGTCTAGTCAAGCTTTTTCCCTGCAGATATTCTGGGTGGAAAAAATGGTGTAACTAAATCACATTACAGCCAATGTAGCATTTATTACAATAAATAACTGCACCTGTGTTTGTCAAGTCAAGCGTCTGCTGTGGTAGGCCTAGGATGAAGTAAACATAGGTACCTTGTGAGGAGGTTCCCGGTGGAAATATGTGATCTCTCCTGCATCAGGACCCACCAGGGCAAGAAGGTGCTGGATTTTCTTCCTGTCCTCCAACTCTCTGTACGGCAGAGACTTAGGTTAAATGGTTTTATGTATAGAAGTCAAAGCAAAAAGAATGAATCAATACCGAAGATAGATATTAAAGGCTATGCACACCCAAAAGTGTTTTCCTTTACTTTGGCTGATTAGACCTCAATCAATAACAGTCTGTATATGTCTTCCCTAGCTTGTGAAGAGGTCCAATCAGGCAAGTGTGAATGGATGTGGATGTGGATGGGCTTTAAATAAATCCAAAATAATATAGAGTATGTCCTATTGCAGCCAATCATATAGCCCAGTAACTAGGGCTGGGCTACATATTGATGTTGTGATATGAGACTAGATATCTTGTCTTAGATTTTGGATAGCGTAATATGGCAATGTAATAATAATAATATTATTTGCCTTTTCCAACTTAGCCATTATATCTACATTACTGATGATTATTTATCAAAAATCTCATTGTGTATATATTTTGTGAAAGCACCAATAGTCAACCCTACAATATCGTTGCTGTATCGATATTGAGGTATTTGGTCAAAAATATCATGATATTTGATTTTCTCCATATTGTTCAGCTCTACCACTAACCTTTTATATTAACATCTAGCCTTTTTGTATTTTCACGGCAGGCATTTTGACTTTTTGACTCACATAAAGCCACATATATAGATATACAGTACCATTATCTTTATTGTGACTATTATTGCCACTGTTCATCACACCCCCAACCGGCACCGTCAGACACCGCCTACCAAGAGCCTGGGTCCGGCCGAGTTTCCCCTCGCCACTGTCGCACTAGCTGCTTGCTCTTGGGTGAATTATTGGAATTGTTGGGTCTTTGTAAATCATAGAGTGATCTAGACCTACTTTATCTGTAAAGTGTCTTGAGATAGCTCTTGTTATGATATGATAGTATAAAAATGAAATGGAAAGCACAGCAGACCTACTAGAGTTGCAAAATTCTGGGAATATTCAAGGAGGTTATTTTCCATTGGAATTAACAGGAATTTATGGTAAATATTTTAAATAAAATGGAAAATTACAGGTTATCTACTCAGGATGTATTTACCATATCATTAACAGACATAATCCATTAATTTGCCAAATAAATCTATATATATATATGTATTTTTAAATACGTACAGTGTGAAATGTGGCAAGTTAGCTAGCTCGCAAGATAAATAATGGGGAAAGGTACTTCTGAGTCGACTACGTGGGCTGTGAGCAAAAGTAGGGTTTAAAGTGATCAACTAGTTTCTAAAATAAGTGTTATACAATAAAAAAATGAATGGAATAGATTAATTAAAACTCCTAAACTGGCAATAGCATGCTCTACCAAACTACATCCCACATGGTAACAGCTAGCTGGCAAAAACTAGCAGAAGGTGTTATGAACTGTGTACTTTGCATTAGGCTAATATCAGCTGGGTCACTGAAATGTTATAAAAAATATTAAATCCAATATTCCATAGGATGCTAGCAGATGGAAGAGTGCGCTGCTGAATGCAGTGCATGGTTACAATTAAATTAAATGGGAATACTTATAACTAAAACATGCTATAAGATCTAGTAATAATGTTTAATCTGACCAAAAACCAAGTACACTGTTAAATAAGGTACGCTTTTTGAATTGAAAATTGTAAATGATCAGACCCTTTGCAACCTTAATAACTAACATTATAACATAGCTAACATTAATGCTGGCTCCATTCCATTTAAGTGTCCCAGTTAACCCTGTCAGTGATCAAACATACATAATAGCAGGGATATGGAACACCTGCATGTAAAACAGCCATAACTAATGTTATTAAAGGAATACTTCATATACACAAATTATCACTTTGTAGGTAAAGAATTTCTTTAATTACACTTCGTGTTTTTCCTTCTATCTAAAAATCGGATGGATTCTTAAACCGTGCACCTACCTGATCTTAAGTCGGTCATTTTCTGCGTAAAGCCGGAGAGACTGTTCCCTCTCTTGGAAAAGGTAGACCTGCATGTCACTCAGAGCACTTTGCAGCTCCGCAATCTCTCCCTCCCGCTGCCGTACCTCCCACTGTAGTTTATGCTGAGAGGATTTTCAAAAGATACAGAGAGAAGATATGTTAAAACAAGCGAATATACACCGGCATACCTGAAAAGCAACAACACAAATAAAGCAATCCCATACAACTCCTAGCTGTATCTCACCTGGCCCTCTGCGATGCCTCTGTACTTCTCCAGCATTTGCAGCAGCTCCTCGTGTTCTCCGTCAAACTGGGCGATCTTCTCCCTGTAGAACTCCAGCAGCTCCCTGGAGGGACGCAGGTACGCCAGCCGCTCGTGGATGGGTGGAAGCGGGGAGTCAGGTTCTCGACCAGGGGTACGATTGTTGGCTCTTTAGTAGTTCAAAAAATACACATATATAAATATATCACTAAGACTCAACTATAAGGCTTCCAGTATCTTTTAACATAATAGCAAATAACATTTTATCCTGTGCATGTACAGTACATGTCTGCAGCAAATCCTATGAAATGAAAATGAAAGATTACCCAGGCATTTAAACCCACTTAAGGAGTGAGACTAAATCAATGTGGGATAAGACGTACTGTAACCGTGGGGGACCAGACTGTCAAAATAGGTCTAAGCTTCATTGAGAAAGATTATAGTTAACCCTCCTGTTGTCCCCGGGGTCAAACTTGACCCATTTTTCAAAGTTTCTACTCAAAATAAAGGGTTTCTTTTAACCAAATTGGCAAAAAAACAACACCAACACACGGTTGATTCAATACATTCTTTGCAATATCATTGAATTCCGGATGTTATATTATATTTCACAGCATTTGGAGAAAAGAAAACTAGTTTAAATGGTTTAAAAAACATTTCCTTATGAACTCTGACAAAAGTCTTCCTCGGATTTTAACTTAATTGTCAAACTATTTCATAATTTCAGCTTTTTAACTCAAAGATTAGGCATAAAATCATTTAAATGAGGTTAATTGATCATGAATTTTGAAAAAAATAATTGTAGAACTGGTGTTAATAAGTTGGTTTAAGGGGTATATATACACTGGTAGCTGGGGGAAAAAAGCATGGAAAACACTGAATAAAGCAAGAAAAAACATATTAAAGAAACTTTAAAAGAAAGATTAAAAAAAGTGTTTTCAGTTTGCACCCGGGAGGACAACACAAGGGTTAAAAGCATGACATCGTTTTCACTATTGACACTACGTGCTACAGCAACATGTCTCTTGCCACACACACACACGTCTGTCCTCTCATTTACTTCATGATCTTACCTGTGTGGCGTTGCATCTTTTGTTGGAGATCCCATCCCAGCACACAACACTGGAAAAAAAAAGAGTGACCACCTGTAATCAATACAACAACAAAAACAGTTGTTTCTTGTTGCAGGTCAACCAATTCTTTAAAAAGAGGTCACGCAGACAAAAGATAGAGGGAATATACCTGTGGATACTGTGGTCACAGAGTTGTCAGTTTAGGGCGCATGTGAGAAATCAGTATTATTAGCTTAACACTGAAATGTTCACAGCAAAAGTAGGGTCCAAGACTGTTGCCTCATTTCAATATGCCAAAAATCCTGAAGAGGCGTTAGGGCTATAGAGTTAGAACAGGGTAAGGGTTTGTAAAATGTAAAAGTTAAGGTACAAAGGGAAGAGTTCCAAGTGTGTAACGTTATCTGAGTAAGATTATATACATACACACACATACATACATACATACATACATGTACATAAGTCCTGAGTGTTAGAAGGCGTGTTAAAAAAGATTATTATAAGACTCCATAATAGAGGGATGAGAGAGAGACAGAGAGTACAGACAAAAAGTATAGTATAGAGAAGAGAGACGAGGGAGAGGAGAGAGAGAGAGCGAGAGAGAGAGGAGAGAGAGAGAGAGAGAGAGAGACGACAGACAGACGACGCAGACAGACGACAGCAGACCCAGACGACAGACAGACAGAACAGACAGACAGCAGAGAGAGGAGAGAGAGAGGAGAGAGAGAGAGTCTATGGTCGGGCGCGAGGGGGAGCGGGACGTTTGAAAGCAAAGTCTAGCCACTAACGTTATTCTTAAGAGTAACGCTACATATTTAACACTTTCATATTCAGTTAAGAAACAACTCTTCTGAGTTGGACAGACTGAAGTTGTACTCCATGAGAAAAAAAATGCGCATATCTATTTCCGTTAAGTTAACGTTATACGCCACAACGTTTGTCTCTTTGGATAGCTAGCTATGCGTTAACGTTATTAATGGCTACTTCAGAGTAAGCGAAAATAAAGTAAGCGCATAGTAACACAACTACAAAGTAATAATAAAAAAATGTCTGGCATTTTTGTCTGGCGTCCTAATACATATTACATACCCGCAGTCTTTCCAAACACACAACTCTTCGGTCAGGACAGCGATGTTGTTCGTTGCTATCAAGCTTTTGAAAACCGGAAGTTGACGCCTCCTCGTCTTCTTCGTGGGAAACGGTAGCGAAGTTGATGTATTTTGCCCTCCAGCGGCGGGCTAAGCTTCTGTTTAAATTGGTGAGTGTCATAAAATAATGAATAAGACAATAACCACATAGGTTATGATGTCAGTTATGTGGCAGCAAGGGTAGTTTATAGTTTTATTGCATTTCAAGTAAGAGTCAACCAACATTAATAATGTTCCATAACAAGATTTTTTTGAATAAAACACCATGGATAAAACGCTCCTTTGGTCCACCAACATTTGTGTCTTAAATGTGTTTCTTCAATGCAGATATTTGGACATTTCCTAATTTAAGTAAGCTTCCAGCTAAATAACTAAATGATTGATGGTAAAGGTAAAGCACCGTCTGGCGACAGTTTGCTGAAAAACAGAAGGTAAACCGTGTTGATACCTTCAAAATAAAAGCCTACAATTGGCGTATGGAGAAAAAAGAAGTATACACACGATAGTAAGCTAAGCCTTGCAAAGTGATGCTTTTCTGAATGTTCGCTTTGGTCGTATTCATTACCCCATGTTTATCTTTGTTATATATTATATATTAATGTCTTACTATGAAAATCCTAACCGGAAGCTCTAGTTGTACAACGAGTAGCTTGACGTACAGTGACCCTGGGCCAGTCCTGTCAAACTGTCACTGAAACTGGGATCTCACGTCGGCAGGCTACTGTCTCTCGACGATGGAGCGGAAAGTTGCTCGAGAATTTAGGCACAAGGTAAGATACAGACATTGTCCTCTTCGGAAATTAATTAAATTTCCCCAAACTAGCCTTCAAAAAGCTTTTTCCTTACCTGGTTGTCACCTTACACCGGTGTCTCTTTCAGTGGGATGTTAAGCTAACATAACTAGCTGTCTGTGTCTGCTCGACGGCCTCACGAAAAAGTAGCTAAACAGTTTAATTCAAACTTTCAAAATGTATTTTCAAAAGGATAATTTTCCAAGAGCAAATCAAAAAAACGTCTAGTCCACATAAGAAATTAGAAATTGTATGGCAGAGAAGCTTCTCGGTCCAAATATAATATCTCACTAATAGTGGTACTATAAAGCCCTTGGGGTAAATAATAGACAAAACTCTTAGAGTTGTAAATAGATGAATGAGTTTTCATCCAACTGAAATAACATGTCAAGTATAACATTAATTTGATTTTAATGGTTTTCATTTGGTTTTACTGTTATTTGAGATGGTGTAAGCAGCTCTCTTGTTAATTATATGTCTATTCTAAGGACGTCCTTTTTGTATTTGTCCCATGTCTTTTCTGGCTCAGGTAAACATCATACATAAATGTTATTTTGAGCCATGGTATATGGCTCCACACATTACACTA